>NC_091014.1:27058577-27068577 GCF_041296385.1 Aphelocoma coerulescens | reverse complement strand
AGGATCTGTGGAAAAATTAGTTCATGGTCAGCAGATAAAAACCCCTCAAGGGATACTGAAGGGAGTGATCAGGAGCCTGAATGAGAAGTCAGGTAACCGTGAGGGTTAAACAAGTACTGTCTCATGAAGGAACATAGTATCACAATATTCAAAGATCAGGAGAGGGGAATTATCAATGATAGTTGTTGCAAGCTCCACAAAAAAAAAGAGGTATACAAAGTTGGCCCTGGGCTTGCAGTTTGTAAGCCCTACAGACTCTGTGAGAAGCTTGAAGCTCTTTTTTTTTTTTGGTGATTTTTTTTTTTAAGGGAATTTGCCTGCTAGGCAGGTCTTCCCTAGCTCTCACAGTTCTAATTATTTCCTATTGCCCTAATGCTTTCTCTCTACTAAATTCTCCATTGACTGTAATAAAGTCTCCCTACTCTCAAGAGCTTGGAGAGCTGCCTTTTTTTTTTTTTCTTTTTTCTTAAGACTTGGAAAGAGAGGGAGAGAAAGGGAGTGAGTGTGCTTTCCAAGGTGGGGTTTCCAAGCTGTCATTGCTCAAATAAGAATCTTACCCTGAAATTGGCTGCTCATTTTTGTGTGGGCTATAGGTAATGCACTCTAGCTGGCTTTTGCCACTCTCCTGTGTGTAAGGTATGCATCTTATGGTCCTGTACACACTACTTATACAGGCCTTCATAGGGATTTTCTTTCTAGCATGTGAAAATAAATAGCAGGTGGAAATTAATTAGACCTTCCTTGCTGTTTTGGGAAGTGAACTGTTGTTTAATAATCACATGAGTGTGACAACATACTCCTCAATTTTAGAAAGCAGATAAATTACTGTGCCCCAAACTGACCTGCTATTTTTATTAGTCCAGAAGAACTGAGATGGTGTGAAAGGAAAAGATACAGCCTTTAAAATGCAGGATAGCTTTTAGTTAAGATTGAATACGATATTCTACCTTCAATACCTTTATCTGACTGTTGGTGCCAGTTAAAAGGATGTTCATTTAAACATCTGATAGATAAACCACAGCACACGGGCAGTGGGGAAAATTGTAGCTTATAGTAGAGAGATAAATATTTTAGACAATGCTTGTTTTTTCAGTTGCAGTTTAGCACAAATCAATTAATCTGATTTCTTAATGCTTCTTCATGCCAGCCAAGTGCACCTGTTAAGATAACGCTGCAGGAAGGATGCATGTTTTCTTTACCTGGAACTGTATGTGGGTGGGGATGCTGAACTGCTGGTTCTTGTCTCAAGTAAATAAATCTCATCTGTGGTAATTTGCAAAAATCCCATCATCAATTTTATTACAAATCTGTGTTCAAAAAGGCCTTCAGAGGCCCACCATATGAGTGTCCACTTAAAAGTTTTATACTACAGCTTGAATTCTTCAGAGTATTAGTGCTTTCTGTGTTGGGATCAAGACACTGTTGTCCCATTGCTGCCTATTTTATCCATTTTGGAACTGTTACTATACTCACAACTACCATCTTCGGTAGTGAGAATATTCTAAATAGTAAAACGATTGTCTCACTTTGAATAGATGCTTTTTTACCATGAAATTTATATTTTTTCTTGTGAAAGGTGCTGATTTCTATCACTGATGTAGATGATATGTATTCTTTCCCATTACGCTAATATATGTCCTGTAACGTATAACTGGAAGGGTCTGTTTTTCTGAGAGAACTTCCAGCACAAGGTGTTTGGGCATATTTCACATTTTTACAGGTAAAACCCATTTCAGCAGATAGTAATGTATTAAACCTACTAATATAGATACTTTATTTTACACCTACTAATACAGATAATTTATTTTACAGTGCTTGAATGGTGTTTGACCTAATTAGTGTTTTAAACATATTAACTTACGTACATATTTAAAAATTATGCAGTGACTTGTCTCTGCTTAACTCAAGCTTTGAAAGCTGTTTTAGATAAAGAAAAAAGAAAACCGACCAAAACCAAACACCTCTACAAATGTTCTCTTAGCTTTCCTAATTTTTTGTTCTCACACATTCAGCTATGTCCTTAATATTTGGCATTTTGATTTATTAAGCAATCTTAAGTATTAAAGGCTTTTAGCGTACACCAGCGCAAGATTTCAGATGCATTGTGCCTTGTGTCAATGATGAATTAATTCCAGCAGAGCACAGAAGTTACTATTATTTAAGCCTAGCTCCTCACTTCTGCTTTTACATCACACTCCAGTTTTAAAGGGCTGCAGACCGGTCTGTGTCTTAGGGAGGGAAGCGAGGCAAATGCGTGGCCGTACTGGGGAACCTCAAGTTCGTGGCATTAAGCACAGTGCGCTGCGGGTGTGTCACGTCTGTGGATGAACCAGGGCAGGGCAGCGGGCCCGGGGGTGCAGCCATGTTGCAGGCCTCCCTGTGGAGCCGGGCGGGCGGCCGCTCCGCTCCCGGTGCTGGCCCTGCGGCGGCTCCGCTCCCGGTGCTGGCCCTGCGGCCGCTCCGCTCCCGGCGCTGGCCCTGCGGCCGCTCCGCTCCCGGCGCTGCCCGGCGCTGGCCCTGCGGCCGCTCCGCTCCCGGCGCTGGCACCGCCGCCGCCGCCTCAGCGGCCCCGAGGGCCCGGCAGCGCGCGCCGCTCCCGGGCCACGCGCGGGCCGGGCGGGCCGCGGGCCGGGCCTCGCGTGAGCGGCACGTGCGGGGCACGCCGAGGCCGCGCCGCGCGGGCCGTGCCGCCCCCTGGCGGCCGCTCCGGCGCTGCGCCGCCGCTCCCGCGGGTCCCCCGGGGCCGGGCCGGGGCCGGAGCCGGGCCGGGCCCAAGCCCTTGGCGCCGGACGGGGCCGTCCGCACCGCCCGGGCCTGGCAGGGCACGACAGACCCCGCGAGCCGGGCGTGACACACACCCTATCATAAACAGAGCAGGTCTAATTGCGGCACGGCGCGCTATCCTGCTATTTGTACAAATAAAAGACCCCGTCTTGATGCAAAATAAACACAAAAGCACTGTTGTGACTATAACAGGGAGTCATATACTAATTTATATAATAAGTGGTTGTGCACGTTTTATTCAAGATTATGGCTGCAAGAAATGGCATGAATTGCTGGGTGTGTTTAATGCTGGATTATAGCAATTTGAAACATGTCAAACACATGGCTAATGCCTCATGCTTCACTCATTCTTGCGTAAACCTGCATAGCCACCATCCATTATACCCTTGGTAACAACACAATTCTGCAAGTAAATATTGTTACACTAAGTAACCTTTCAATTCAAGTTGTTTAGGAAGAGAAAATGCAATCTTGTGCAGTCAGTTCCAGTGTCAGTTTAATGTTTCAAAAGGGAAGTGGTGTAGAGAATAAGTATCTGTACAGTGACTTGCCAGCCTAAAACACACACGCGTGCACGTGTGGGCGCACGGGCGCATAGAAAATGTCCAGTTCACTGCAGGGGAGAAAAGTAAAACTGTAGCTTCTAACTTAACAAGGTGGAGTGTTTCTTTTTTTGGTGTGGGTGATAGCTTGGCTACTGTGGCAAGATTAGGTATTCAACCTGCAGTGGAACCACGCACTAAAATGATCTACAATTTCACTCTCTCTTGTAGACGGCACCAAATATTTCCCCCATACCTTTGTTTAAAATACTGGGTAGAAGAGCTTATATCTCACCTTTGGCGCCAGGAGTTAGAGAATCACAGCAGAAGTAGGTGCTGGTGAATGTGTCTGTGAATGTGGGTGCGTGTGTGCGTGTGTG
The DNA here is from genome assembly GCF_041296385.1 of Aphelocoma coerulescens. Classification (NCBI taxonomy): domain Eukaryota; kingdom Metazoa; phylum Chordata; class Aves; order Passeriformes; family Corvidae; genus Aphelocoma; species Aphelocoma coerulescens. Next base: position 27,064,871 of record NC_091014.1, on the reverse strand, counting down.
CCTGTGTAGGCATGCTCATGACTGACAGCGAGTGTGACAGCAAGAGAAAAGAGAAGGATTAGAAAGTATGAATGTGTATAAATGTGTGTAAACAGGGACCTGTATGTTTTTTCTTGTCCTATTTGAATTACCAAACTTACTGCCTTAGTATCTGGCTGATACCTATGTATTTCCTTTGTATTTATTTATGATTATTTTGGTAACAATCTGCACTACTGTTGTAAAAACAAGAAAAAAAGTACATTAGTTTGCTCAGTGAGATGTTGCAGGTTCAAATTATTTTGCTACCAATAACTCAAGTTACTGATACGTAGACATCAGAAATGATCCTCGTTTAGATGTTTTTCAGTGCTTCAGTTTGTGAGGATTTAGAGTTGATACTACATACACACACAAGTGTGTAGATTCACGTGTATATGCAAGAGAAAAGAAGGAAAAAGAAAAAGATTCTATGCTCTTGCTTTCTCCAGCAGCTCCTTTTCAGCTGCAGACAGTGAGGAGGGGGCTGAGGACGACCAACACAGTGCATTACTTGAGCCAAAGTTTTAGAGTTGTTTTTAAAAATAGCACTTTAAAACTAGAAAAAAATCCCCACGCTTTATTTTTAACATAAAACTACAGGGTCTCTTTTTTCTTCGTAAAAATACTTCAGTATTTCTTCCACTTCACTTCGAAATAAATTGCCCTTTCTAGTATTGTTACTCTGTAGTTTCATTCTGTCTGTACCCAGCTGTTGGATTGGATTTGTTGTTTTCTATTGCCAGAGTAGTGTTACTGGTCATGTTATGTTAAAGGCAATTCTGCTGGCTCACAGGCACTTTAACTTTAAATGTAGAGCCTGAACTACACTCTGGGGCTTTGCAAGGATACAAAATCCACAAGACATAAAACCCTCTGGTTAATATGAACTGGAAGACATTTAACCCTTCTTTGCTAATTGTAATGAAACAGTCAGAGAGATGTAAAAACAGGAGGGATGATGTATTTATTTATTACTTTTCTGGGTGTTTTGTAATGTTTTGATTATCTAACATTTACACCCCTTTGCCCTTTTAATGTGCCTGGCTAAATGTATCAGTGTTATTGTCTAACGTTTGAATTTGTAAAAGATGAACCTGTCTGTTGGTTAAATCTTTGTTTGACTAAAAGAGGATTAACGTTTGAATTTCCCAAATTTCCAAATCCTTGTAACGATACAGCTGATGAAGTGTTTTAAATAAATTTCCACTCTGATATACATGTCTTTTTATTGAAAGTAAATATTGTAAAAATCATAAAGGGCTGTCTGCTTCCACAGTTGTGGCATACCCGCATTAGAATTTTCATATAACTACTAAGGGCAATCAGACCCTTTTCTCTGAATATTTTAAACATTGTACATGTAAAATTTATGCCTAATTTGAATACTTATTAGCTGCCTAATCTCAGAAAAGAGTATTAGCTTTGTTTTTGCCTTGTAAAATTCATCACTGCTTGTATCACATTTTCCATTTCTATTATTTTTCTTCGCTGATGTTCATAAGTGTTTCAGAAGGACTGTTTCTTCATAAACACATCTGGTGGTGCTGTTGTTTACTGGGCTATAACAGCTGCCCTCCTTTATTTTAACTGTGTTTGTGTTTAGGTTTTTTGCATCCTGTTTATTTCTGACCAGATCATCCTTAAATAACTCATCTTTTGCTATTTTAAAATTTTTTCACACAATATATACTTTCACTTTATCGTGTAGGAGCTTGTTTGTGGTAACTCATGTTGCATTTTAATTAATATCCCATGCACATAGTTGAAGTTGTAATGATCCTTTTCCTGCTGTGCTTTTTTTTTTTTCTTAAGGAAGGGCAGTTGCTCATACTTTGCAAGGGAACAAATAGCTAAGTTAAATAATTAGGCTAAACAGCAAGCTTTGTTTCCTTTTCCGAGTTTGCTTACACATCCCTCTCCCTTCAGAGGTGTTTTTTAAAATCACAGCTCAGCCAGGTTGTTGTGAGGACTCTTGTCAGTAGGTCGGGAGTGAGGATGAAGGAAGGGAGCTCCATTCTGACCCTGCAAGAGCAGGAGAGGACTTTGGTGGCTCTGAGAAGAGACACTGACCTTTCCATATTACAGATACAAAATGCGCCTTGAAATTCTGGTTTGTAAGGGCACGTTGGTTCTTTATTTACTGCAAAGATTTCAACTGATCTTGGCAGGACATCTCATTGCTATCCTGAAAGTACAGTATATTTATGCAGTGAAAATGATAAAACATTTATTACTGTAGAGAAGGTAATATGCATAATTTATGCTGTTTTTAGCACAATCATTAGTGATATTCTTGATAGATTTTATTTCCAGCTTTCATATCTAATACATGCCTGGAAAATTAATTTTATATCTTTCATTTATTTGCCTATGTTAAAATTGAGTTTTAAGTCATCTTCAAGTGAACAGTTTGATTGCTGCTCATGCATAAGCTTAATTACTTCCCAGGAAGGACAGTATTAAATGTTTTAAATGTCAGAAAAATAAATGAATATCAGCCGTTTGATTAAAAAAATAGGCAATATCTGACGTGTTTGCAGCAGGAGCTTTTTCTTAAAATGCCTCGGAGGCAAAATTTTATTTAGTCACAAAAAAGGAGAAGCCCATTATACTATTTATCATTGGTTGATACCATATGATTTGTAACACCCTTACAAAATTTTAATTTTGTATGATTAGCTGTGCATCATTAAACAACAGCCTTGCATAAGATATGCTGTAAAATTCTGACAGAATCAAGATAGTGAATATTTTAAATAAGGCTGTATAGTCATCCATGGTTGTCAAAGCTAGATAATAGGAAATATAGAGCAGTGTGTGAAATCGTGCTTTCACTTAAACTGGTTTTATAGGTAGACTTTAAAACGTAGTTGTTCATAAATGCTATTGACCATGCTGCGTGCATGGTGTGTTATTTTGGCCATTAAATGTAAGCACACAAAGCTTGCTTATAGAAATCATAATTCCAGTGATTAGCAGCTGTATGAAAGCAGAGTTTGCATTGCATTTCTTGGTAAACGGCTCTGCGAGGCTTTTTTCTTCTTCTAAAGATGCTGTCTGTGTAATTGGCAGAGAGGGACATCTTGATAATGGAAGTGTGAAGGTGTAACGCGTGTGTTAATTGATACTTCTTAATCACTTTTAGGTATTAAGTCATGATGCAGGAATCTGCGACAGAGACAATAAGCAACAGTTCAATGAATCAAAATGGAATGAGCACTCTAAGCAGCCAATTAGATGCTGGCAGCAGAGATGGAAGATCAAGTGGTGACACGAGCACTGAAGTAAGCACAGTAGAACTGCTGCATCTGCAACAACAGCAGGTAAGTTTGTTTTGTTTCCTGTTTGTTTTTAAACAAATAAAGGGCTGTTTTCAGAGGGGCACCTTTTCGGAGACCCTCGGTGTGGGCTGAATGTGGAGTATCGTGGAAGTGAAGAGCATGGGGCATTATTTGTTGTTGTTTTAGTGCACGATAATGCTGAAATGCAAGGATCCCGTTCTTGTGGCAACAGCATCTTGCTGATATGGCTGCATGCCACCACGCTTGCCTGGTGATTACAATCCCGCAGCGTATTTATAAAAGTTGTGCCGAAGCCTTGCAGTGCATGTTTTCAGGAGCTGTTAGTTTACTGTGCGATTCGGGCGCGCAGGACATGGTGCGGGGTTTTCCACCAGAGGGCCACATTACTTGAGACTTTGCTTCGATTGCAATGAATTGTGCCAAAGTCGGAGCTGGGCAGTGAAGGGACCCTAGTGAAGGGACCAGAGTGACTTTTCTCAGTAAAGGCACTTTGCTGTCGTGGGTGTAATTAAAAAATGCTGGTTAGTTCAAAAGCACTGAAATGAAAAAGATAGTGTTCCTGTCTGTGTGTGCTTGCATGGGTGTGAGTGTAACATGGATGTGTAATTTTAAAAATATGGGAAAAGAGAGAAGCAGCTTTTCTGTAGGTCTGTTTCCATTCTCACTCTGAAAACGTATTTTTTTAAGTTTTTCTGTTTGTGTTCCCAACAAGTGAATGGAGAACTGCTGTTACATTTAAAATTGTAAAATTCAGCCATCTGTTGGCTACTGACACCACCTAATTACAAAATGCAATCCATTAATTTTTGTCACTGTAATATTTCTCTTCCTTTTAAAACCTGAACAAACAGAACTCCTACTTTTTCTACCTAAGGAGTTGCCTCTCCATCAGGAAACACAGACTGTAATATTGCAGTGAAGCCCAAACTGTTTGGTAAACAATTGGGGTCTGATTCTGCACAGTGCCCAGTACCTGCTTCAAACTCCTGAAAGTCTTTGCTCCCTCATCCTTTCATTTGCTGAGCCCACTCAGCACCTTTGGAGTTCAAACCCTTAATTTTAAATGCTGAGGTTTTTCGTTACAACATCAGGTATTGCATTAATAGAAGGAAAGTTGTCTTCTGTTACAAAAAATATTATAAAAATGCTGTTTTATAGAAACATGTTTTAACGTGATAGATACACTGCATGTGTACGGGCCTCTGAAATAACAGGTCCTAATAGCTCTTAAAATTGAATCATTCTTAGTGCTGAATTAAGCAGTGTACACTAGCTACATTTATAGTAAAATATTTTAAATAGTGACAGAAAATGTGGAAGAAGGAAATGGATGTAGATTGAAATATAAGTTCTTAAGGCTTAACTCTGTGCCTTGCTTCAAATTCAAGTGTATTCTGTTTTAACAATTGAGCAGTATGACAGTCTGAAGAAATACAGGTTTCAGTGTCTTCATTATGTTCTTAGCAGGTTTCTACCTCTCTCTAGATACACTTTTATGTGTATATATATACCTTGTGGTTTTATACTCTTTTCATATAAAATTGTATGCATACAAATAGATACAAAAATTTAATTTGTTTTCATTGAAAATCATGTCATCATCTTTATTCAGGTGTTCAGATTATAACAGAATTTTAAAATCTTTGTTCAGAAAGAGTGTATCAAATTGGCCAATATGTTTAGAAAACTAAATTTAAGTGACATACTTTAAAACACAAAAATACTAACAGAATAATGTGCCACTTACATGTTTCTCAAAGTAGCAGTCCTAGGCATGTGTAGCCAATTTGTCCATACAGCCAGAGATTCCAGTAGATAGCATTTGCAAAGACCACAGAGAATTACAACTGAAGATGAAAATATCCAGCTGAGTACTAATAACAGACAGGTTCTGAGGGGACAGGCTTAGAAGTGACAATCTTTTCTTCAAAACTGTGATTAGATCTTAAATAAGCAGACAGGCAAAGTAAAACCATGGGTACAGTTAATAGGACTCAAGAGGCATTTTATGGTAGGGTCTGCACCATAGGATTTAAATACAACTTGAGTTAGGCATATAAATCCTTCTATAAAATATGTTGATGTGAAACATAAACACTAGTAAACATAGAGTAGGATGTCCTTCAGATAACGGGCATAGCTTTGTGCTACTTTTGCTTTTCATCCTCCTTTTTCTGTTTCTTTTTTTTCCCCCCTGTTTTTGACCAGATACCTTTTGAAATATGAATTAAGAGGAAAATGATGGCTGCTTTTATTATTGTCACTGTAGTAACTCTCTAAAATGATATTTTTAATATGTGACTTGTCTAGAAAACTTTGACACCTAGAAAAACAGAGGAAGCCCTATTGCACCAGTAATTATTATTCTTAAGAATTTTTTATTGTTTAAGTATCTGCAAGATGTACTCATCTCATGGTTTAACGTTCTGGATTTGGCTTCTCTGAGTCATTTTATTGGGAGTCTTCAAACAGACAAATCAAGTTTTTATAGCTTTTTCTAAAGGAAGCAAGTAAATGATTGCTGGTTTTAATAATTTCCTTCAACTGGGCAGCTACGTAAAGGGATGCTAATGCTTAAGAATAGGTTTATCAGCCAAGTAAAAATCACAAAATAAGTTTTTACTGTGGCATGAATATTTACTGGAGAAAGTTAAACAAGAGAAATTTTAGGCTATATAGAAGACCAACTAGGCTAAGTTAAATTTTTAAGTTATAGATGTATGGATTTATAGAAAGTAAATAAGAAAAAACAGGCTTTTTATATTCTTGTAAGCAATTATGTGGAGTTTGGACATTTGTTATTTGCTTGATGAACTATGTTGTTGTGGTTTTTATACAGAAATGAGAAGTTTGACTTAAATTGGGGATTTAAGTCCTCCTCCATGTATCAAGAGAGAATGACAGTATTCTATAATATATTGTAATATATACTTGGTGATAAATGGATTGGGTGCTGTCACAAGTCATCAGG
>NC_091014.1:26941077-27053577 GCF_041296385.1 Aphelocoma coerulescens | reverse complement strand
GAGTGGTCTTTAATGGAGATTTCATTTTCCTAAGCCTTGATGAAGGCTCCTCATGCGATTTTTTCCTGACTGGACCTGTGATTCTTGTCTGTCTAATGTCTGGAACTCCTTTACTACCTGTTTTGAAGGTCTTGTAACTGTTCCACCTGGAGACCTCCTGTCAGTGCCTGCACAGGTCAGTTTATTGGCAGCATCATGCCATGGGGAATAAAAGAGAACACCAAAAGCCAGGGCTGAAGTAAGAAAAGCAGCTGTCTCATTTATTAATCCTTCATCTGTTCAATAGTCTTTAAAAAAAAGGAAAAATGAAATTGCTCACATAGCTGAAAAGCAGGTAGAATTGGTAATGTGAAATGGAAGAGCACCAGAAAACTAAGTTACTAGATGAGTGACAGGAGCAGTTGGAATTATAAAGAAAGATAAAAGCTATGTGAAGAACTGGAGTTACTTCATGGAAAAATAAAAATAAATACATAAAATTAACCCTTGAAATACTCAGGAATATATTTAAGTAAGATCTAATGAGGTACTTATGCTACTTTATCATCAATATGAATGCAGACATAAGAGTTATTCTGCGTGCTCTGGCCTCCTAAAAGCAAAGAATAGGGTTGAGAAATATGTGGCATTTACTGCGGGTTTTTAAGCTAGAGAAGGCAAAGTTGTGAAGAAAGCCACAAAAAGGGTGAGGCCAATGTGCCCTTCTCTGGACTTGGTTTGGCATCTATTAACTTCAAAGTAGTTGTAAGGACATTCACAGATGTAAGAATTATGGGAAGGAACTAAAAGTTCAGGGTCAAAGATGGTAAAATGGACAATGAAGACAAATAAACAGATGACATAGCTGAAGAGAGATAAGTGCTAGAGTTATATCTGAGGGGTCTCTGCCAGTGAGAAGCATCTCTCACTTTCAGTCAGGTGAAAGAAAGATCTAAATAACCTTAGCTGAAACAGAAATGCTGGATAGGAACCTTAGTATTGCCAAAAGATCTAGGTTATAGAAAATATTTTGATTTAAACGTTATCTTTGAGGACAAGAGTGAAGCTAAGATCACCAAGAATATTAAATAAAGCTGGAGTATCGCTTAACTTCTTATGAAGTTTCGTGGTGGGGAATCTCATGTTAATGACGAAGAAGTGCTGTCATACAGTTTGACCAATGGAGCTTGAAGACAACGTAGCATATAGCACCAATGTAGTGTAAATCTATGAATAACAGATGTCATCTGATCAATGCACTGGAAGAAGATGAGGAAGATGATGTAACAAGAAACAAAAATGTTCCCCAACAAACATGTGTGTATTTATAAATACATATGATTTTATCTGAAATAATAAATTGATTTCAGTGTGAAATTAGTTTGGTTAAGTGTATTAGAGGAGAAATAGTTATTTTAAATTGATGGGTTTAATGTCAGAATGACAGCCACAATTGACAGCTATTTGGTACAAGAGGTATTTCTGTCTTAATTAATTTTTTTTTTTCCATAAATAATTCCTTTTATCTGCACAGAGAATGTAATCAGTATGATTTGGTTTTTCTTCAGGGATCGCAGAACACAAAGAAGCAGAACTTGCATGTATGTAAATGTCTAAAGAGGGCCCTGCTAAGTATGTAACTAATTTTAGGAAGTGTACTGGGTCACCAATTCAGTATAGTGGACATCAAACTAATCTACAAAGAAACAGTTGATTGTATTGAAAATTTAAAATATCTCACAGTATGCCAGTCAGTCAAAGAAACAAATGCCCTGTACCTCCTCTCCAACACAATTGTGCAAATATCAGAATACAATCTGAAGATCCTTTTGAAGCTAAGTGTGATTTGTAGGAATTAGATTGGGCAGCTTCTCTCGTAAGAGAACCTGAATAGGTGGATTTTACATTTCTGAGTGCGCATATTAGGCTTGAAATTACTTTGTAGTCACTTTGCATTACTTTGTGTAGAGTCTTTGCAGTCATAGGGCTGTTTAAGCCTGAACAGAATTTATTATGATTATGATATTGCATGGTATGAATTGTTTACATATTGCCATTCATAATAATTCAAGTTTGATGTTAGATTTAGAGAGACAAGAAAAACTAATATGTCCTGTCTTTCAGGGATAGAAACAATAAAGCATTGCTTAGAGTGGGCTGCTTTAAATAAGAGGCTATAGATGTGTCTAGTACTGACCTCTAAATTACTGTTTGTTTTATTAATGTAAGAATTTCTTTTATATCTGTAAGCTGATTATCTCTTCTTATTCCCAGTGCATTTTTCCACCTGCTGGCTTTGGCTCTTCCTCCATGGGTCTGCTTTCATTCTTTCTGCTTGCTTTGTATCTGTCATTGTTGGCTCAGTTCTTCATTGTGCTCCCTTCACCTTTACTCTTACTCATCTGTCTATCTTGGCCTCACAAACTTCTGCTTCTGTGGATTTTTCTCCATCAAGCTTGATGCCTGTGCATACCAAACTTTTCATCTCTTTTATTTAGCAAAGTGAATTTTTCTGTGGCAGTTGTAGTTTATAAAGGAAATGTTTCAAGAAGATGGATGTTTTGGTCTTAGAATAGTGTGTGATTATGTACAAAATACTTGGAAATGCAGTCTTAAGAGACAGAATCAACAGGCAAGTCCCATTCCCATTGAAATTCTTACCAAAAATCGGTATGTGTCTGCTCAAAATCGAAGACTGAATATGGCAATATTAAGTCATTTTCAGCAGGAACTTCAAAAAAATAGATTGACCGATGGAATAAATTCACTTTAAGACTAACATGTAGGTTGTGATGTAAAGCCTGTCTTCTTCTTTGGGTTGCCTAGGAGTACAGTGAAGAAGATGATGTAACTTCCTTGCGAATCTGTTTTTTCTGAGTTAACTTTAGACTCACCTCTCCATGTGCTGCTAGAGTTGTATCTACAGTGTTTTAGACCACCGTAAAATCTCAGCTACCTGAATATTTACCTGCATTCTTTAACTTTTTGCCCTGAGCTGTCTGTCACTACCAGCAATATCCAGTAACCTAGTTTAAACTTAGCTCAGCTAAGTTTGTCTGCTTGTGCCACAGTGACAGCAATGGGTGCATTATAGATGTATTCCCTTATATGTGAAGGCTATAGTTACTATTTCTTTATTTTATTTGTTGTGAAATAGCCTATATTATGCACCTGATCAAAATTGTTCAAATTGCTAGGTCTTTAGGATGATGTAATGTCAACCTGTCAGTGTGTGTTTTGCAACATGTATGCGTGACATCTGTGCGTATGAGTAGGACATAAGTACATGTGAATTTAGAATGTGCTCCTTTTATAAATCAAACCCCAAACATTTAACTTAGTTGATGTTTGTCGAGGTACACAGATTGATTCCAGGAGAATCCATGCATTTTTGTTTGTTGCTCATCTTTGCTGCATGATCCTTTTGTATACTTATATTCTTAAAGTTCTTCATGTCAAGGTTCATCAGTTGCCTCTCTCCAAACTGTGCAAGAATATAACTGTGCTTCAAACTGTGCTGACAGTTTTCACATGTAAAAGTCTTCAAACTGTAAAGTTAATTTGTTGTCTAAGAGAGTTCTTTCTGTGAAATACTTTTATCAAAATGAAAAAAGGAAGGAAAGACTGCTGTTCCTTCTATGTCAAATCTCCAGGTACCCTATAAATAATAAACTTAGTGTTTTGTTTTATTAATCCTTTTAACTATATCCTAAAATAAGGAAATTATAGCAAAGCTTTCCAGTAAGTAAGAAGGCTTTCCTTTCACAAGTTACTTTTCCAGGTGCAGCATCAGTCCATCCTTTGGTGCACTCCAAACCTGTGCATCTTATTATATTTTGTATGGCACACCTCCAACAAGCGTCAGAAACTGTTGGTTATTGGTTTTTTGGTTGTTTGTTGTTGTTTTTTGGGTTTTTTTTGTCTTGAAGCTGTTTTTTTCAAATGGTTTTATGCTTTTGGCTCTCCTTCATTCTTCTGTGTACTGTTTTGTGGAAACAGAAACAGTCCCTCTTGTCTTGATCTTTGAGGCTTTGCAATCAGTTTTCTCAGGAGAAATTGCGAAGAACAGCCTGTGTTCTCTTTCTCTTAAATCATACAGGCCATAAGGAACCATCCGCTCCCAGACTTCAAGATTTGGCTTTGCAAGTAAATAAAGTTAACAGTAGCACCTGTGATCTGACATAGACAGTATTAATGCAAGCAGAGGTCTTGTGCTGGTGGATCTGAGATACAAGATACACTGAAAGTTCTGTTGAAAACTGTCCTGATTTATAAATGGATTGTTTCTAATAGTTCTTTATCTCAGTTAGTCCTCCTTTAGGACAGTAATGGTCAAAAAGAAAAAGCAGGAAAAAAAATACAGGTAGCATGGAAGATGTATCAGGGTTACTATGAAACACTGCTGTCTATCTGGTTTATGTAGTGAAGTTAGAAAGAAGGGAGTAGGAACCCCAGTATGCTTGAGCTGTTACTTCTAACAGCAAAGAGAAAAACAATTTGAATGTGATTATCTAATGTTGTAATGCAGAGATCTTACATGTATGTATTTTTCCTAAATCAGATCATTTCCCAGGTCTTTTTAGATGTGGAAGAACTAACACATTATGAGGCATAAACTCTTTGGAAGGAGGAATGTGTTTTCTACCAGCTTCTTTCATAACAAAAAAGCATCTCTAGTATCCTGAATACATACATGTTCACATCTGTGTTTTGACATGACAGCAATCACGTTAGGAAATTTTAATTCCAGTCTGAAATGAAGGATAGATTCTGTGTAAGATTTGCTGCTCTTTACTTTCTTCATAGCCTGGGCTTTCAGGGGAGTGACTGACAATGCTACAGAAGTGAGGTAGCTCCATCTGAGGAGGTTAATATCATCCTATTTTGTATCCTTGGAATAACTGATGTGCACTAAATGCACCATTAATATTAATTGTGTGAGGTTTAAGTATTTTTTTAATCATGTCTGAAGTATTTATCAAAAATCCTAAGAAAATTGGAACATTTATGGATTTAATGGAATTTCAAGAAGTGTACACAAAAATAGGTGAAACTTTGTGAAACAGTTACTTTTGGGATCCATAAAATTTGGCAAACAGGTACAGTTCTATCATTGCTTGTGAGAGCATCAGGAAGATGGTAGACTATATCTAAATGATATGCAATAATGAGATACACAAATTTTTTTTTTTCTTTTAGATATGTATTTAACATTAGCCTTTATCCTTTCACAGTCTCATATGTTTCTCAAAGTTTTAGTTTAAGATCATACATGAATTAAAAACATGCTGCCATACTCACAGATGTCCTTTGAAGTTTCAAAGAAAGAACAAACCCTGAAATATTACATGAAATCTGTCCTACAAAATATATTCTAAAGCCTTTACTTAACACAGAAAACCAAGGAAAATGGGTAAGTCAATGTATTATCTTATCCCTCTCAACTTGGTATGAATCCTTAAAATTCTATTAAGTCACTCAAACATGATAGTTACTGTAAAGTGTGCTCTGCATAACTGGTAAGTATGAAAATGCAGAGGAAACACGTTTTTGTAAAATGTCCTTATGGCTTTCAGTGGCAATCAATATTAATGTTTCTTAAATTTGTTTTAGTGGGTAAATGTATCATGAAAATTTCAGATTTTAAATTATTTTCTATAATTTATATATAGAGAAAGAAGAGGGTTTCTGTATTTGGGAGCAAAAGAGAAGGCAGCAGCGGGTTATTGGAAAGCACAAGAATCTGAATTGTACTGGAGGCTCAACTAGGCAGATACCAGAGAAAGAATATGAATTGTGGAGCAGGAATGGAAGGTTAAGAAGCTCTGGATCCCTCAGAACAGAAGAAACTTGCATTAGGAACATCCATGCTTCTTGTAAGCAGGGCAGCCTTTGTGGCCTGTGATTCATCCAGGGCATCATTCCCGCCAGTGATGCTCTGTCTCCATTCCATTTCTTGGATCTCTTCCACATTACATGACATTCTCTCTCAAATGACTCTCTCCACTTCTTTACAGACTCCTCCCCCCCCCCCCCCCCCCCCATTCTTCCCTCTTGAAATACTGTTTTTACAGCCCCAGCTTTCTCATTCACAGCCTTAATTGCTGTTGATGCTTGCCTTGTTCTTTTGTCCACCTCTGACCACTGGCACCTTTCTCACTGCAGCTTCTGGGCTCTTCACAAAAGGAGAAAGCATCTTGTTTTTTGGCATGATATAGATGCTGCACTTAACAAATTATCTGCAAAAAAATAATGCGTTAACATGCTACCTTCCCTATTACTCTAAATGAACCAAAAGGGATCAGTTAAGTGTAGGAGACTGAGAACAAAATTATCCTTGCTCAAATTTGGTCATAATGCGAGGCCTAAACCCTCTTTATTTTTAAAATCCAACTTGGTCAACATTAACACTATAAAAGATAGTTTAGAAAGCTTATTCTGCATGATTTCTGTTGTGGTAGAACTCTGAGGAATGCAAAATAAGCAAAGCCAAATTTTATCAAGTGCAGAAATGTTACTGAATGCAGAATTTTAATTTGTGTTATTTAAACTTTATGATACAGATTATGAGAAGTACTTGCATAAAAAAGGTATGAACAGTACTCCAGGATCTTAAAAATTTCATTGTCCATTTTTTAAGCATTCAATTATCACTAGCATTGTGCAAAATGAAAATAATAATATGTTTAAAATAAATACCTTGGCACCATGGATTTGTTTTGTGTTTGGCCAGTAATCTCTAAGATTAGAGTAGCTAGTGTCAGCTAACACTAAATATTATAACACATTTGGGACTGTGCCATACAGCAGAAACAGTAGGAGATGCATAGCAGTGGAAACAAGAAAAACATAAATTTAACACAATAAATGTACATTGAAAGTGCTTTTGGGAGCAAGCCTACTTAATTGAAGAGGACATAAGCACGTGTTTAGCTGCTGTGTTTAATAGAGAATGTGTAATACATTCCTAAAAATAAGCATATACTTAAAGAGCTTAACTGACGCAAAGGTAATAACTTAACAGAAGTCAAGGAATAAAAGCCTGTGTATTTCTGAAATATATAATTTAAGGATCCTTTTTTACAGGCATAAAAAGTATGAGCTCATATTGAAGACAAATGTTATGTTTAACATGTAGCAATGTTGCTCCAAATGTCCAAGCAACACAGTTCTTTCAATTTTTTGCCCTCATCCTGGCATCCTTAATTACACAAATAGTTTATTTAAGGGTTACCAGACTTAGCATAAATAATTAAACTCATTGGTAAGATTTGTACTTTTGCATGTGGTACTTTTTCTGTGTTACAAAACAATAGAATGATTAAAAACATTACCGCTTAATGCCACAGCATTCTTTAAACATATAGCCTTCAACATATCTCAGGCTTTAGATATCCAGACTTCAAGGTGAGTTGTATACAAAGTAATATTAATGGAAAATATGTATACCTAAAAATTCTGATTTAAGTTATTTACATTAGAATGGATTTCTTTTTCAAAATATTCCAGTTTAAATTTAACATTTAAAGTGTGAAAATACTTATATAGACCTAAATCTCCTGCAGCCCATTAAAAGAATTAAAATAGATAAAACAGACCTGTTGCATCAGTGAATTATCTTCAAATTTCAGTGAAAAAAAGGCTTAGGCTTTTTTAATTGCTGTCAGAATCAAAGGAAGACATGTTAAATTTCTGAATTTAGTCATTCTTTGTGAAAATGTTGCCTTGTCATCCATTCAAGTGTCTATCATCAAAATGCTTTTAATTAGAGTGAATGCTAGTACTTAACTCCTTTTCACTGCAGAAATGCATGTATGCTTCACAGGAACGTGTTTCTGTTTTTCCTCAATGTACATGCTGGATCAAGGCTGAAAAATCCAGTGGTCAATCTAACCTGTTTTACTTTTCCGGATTATTTTCCTGACTATATTCTCGATTTTAGAAAATGTAGGAGGATGTTTCTGTATGTGTCTGTATGTATTGTTAGCTGCTTTAGAAAAGAACCCTCTGCTTACCAGAAACTATTGAACAGTTTACACATTAGAATAAAATAGTCCTTGTATAATGAGAAATTAAACTTTCGATAGTTTAATAATCTAATAAGTACAGAACAGTTTTAAGGTGCTGTTTTGAATCTAATTGTACTTTCCATCTCAATGCAGTGTAGAAAGATAAAAAAATAAAGGAATATTATTTTCTAAACAAGAAATTAATTCAAATTCATTAAATGTAAAAAAATAGGATTTTAAATGTGGATTTCATAATGGCAAAAAGAAAGAACTAATTTAATGTAAGAGCTCCTGTTTTACTGAGCAGCAGCCTAGCCTAATGGTTTGATGAATCAGTGACAAAGAACTTCTGCTTAGGCAAATACAAAACAAGATTTAAAATCTATTATTTAAATCAAAGGCTTCTGCACTCCCATATAGATTGTCATTAAAACAGGTAATTTAAATAATTTGATGTAAATCCGTCAATCATGTTAAATGGCAAAATAAGACAAAAATATAAAATGCATAGTCAAGGGACCAGAACAGCCCTTCTGGAGCTTCCTCCCCACCCCCCTGCTTTTGAGAAATAAATCACAAGTCTTTAAAAGTACATTATCTTTACCTGACACAAATATATTATGATAAACAAGAGCTGACTCTCCCCTGCGTGATACACTGTTTGTTTAGCAATTAAAAAAAAAAAAACAAACAAACAGAGAGTAAGTTGGATAGGTAACAGACTGGTCTGGGAGCTGCTTCAACTCATCTTCAGAAATCTGGGTTGGTTTACCTCAGGATGGAATGGAAAAACTCTGTATTTGCTCTGTTATTTTGGTGTGACAAATGATTCCTCGTTTCTGAGGTTTATCTGGTTTCTAGGTCATTAAGCACTGCAAAGTGACTTTTCAGTGCAGCTCTTAGAGAGAGATTTCGGAAGGCTGTGGGTGCCTCAAGGAGTCAGCTCCCCCAGGCTCACTCCTTAGCTGTCAGAGGGAAGTAGACTTCCATGATCTTGCATGCAGTTGGGAACATGGAGTGTATTGTGCTCCTTTGGTTAGCCATAGAGCCAACAAACTTCAAGAGATTTCTTCTTAGCAAAAAGAATGGTCAGCCTGAAGGTGTAGGAGATGAGCAGATGGCTTCTGCGAAGATCCCCTGTGTGGGAGTCCCTCCAGTCACTGAGCATGGGGAACCTGAGGAGCAGTGAGTTGCCCTGGCCTGTCTCACCAACGCGTCATACTTCACTCATTTAGCTGCAGGGCAGGGCTAGGAGGTGGCCATGCCTCTCATCCATGACCTCAGTATCTGTGAGGGGTCTGGGAAGTTAAAGCAAGGCGAGGAGACCAGTTGCTGGGTGGTGGGTTGATGAGAGTTGACTGAAAAGGAAGAAGAGCTAGAGGGGTTGGGCAGGGCTAGAAGGACCTGGAGGGAAGCAACTGCAACATGGGGGAGGCTGGAGGATGGAGTGAGTTTGGGCAGTGAGCAGCAGACTGGGAGGAAGGACCTTCTAGGCCTGTCCTCCTTATAGGGTATGGAATGAGAAAGGGAAATGGGTGTCCTGGATCATGTTTCCTGAAGTGCTTTTTCATTATTCCAGTTTTGCAGTATTCCCTGCATCCTCCCAGTGATAGCTTCTTTTTTCCATGAAAATGTACTCAGTTTCTTAAGAAATAGACATTATGTCAATAATGCATTTGCCCAAATACGCTTAGTGCGATATACTTGTAAAGGTATTTACAATCACAGTATATATGTCACAGTGAATTACGTATATTTTTAAGTTGCCATTCTTCAGCACTGCATGGTTTGTTACTGTGGTTCTTTGCCTGCATGAGGTTAATGCCTCTGTGGTAGAAGCTGTGAACATTGTCACAGGAGCTGTGCAAATCAGTGTAAAACTTCATGTCATGCAGCCATGATGCTGTAATGCCTCTCAGATGTATGATCTCTCATAATTTGAACAACCTGTAGTAATTTGGATGTAGAATCCTCTCAGGACTGCTGCCGTGTGGGTTGGTTGTCCTCCATGCTTCCCATATGGAGGAGTTATCAGGCACTCAGTTGGAGTTTTTCATAGACACAAAACACTGCAGCAACAAACCTGAGGTGGTAAAATACAGACTGAAATGATAGTATAGAGTGGCATATGTTACCGACATCCTGATTCATACCAGGAGACTTTGCTATTTTATATTCTGTGGGTAAAATCTTGTCCCTGCTTAATATATGAGGCATAAACAAAAAGAAATGTTTATAATACTAAAAGGCAAAGAAGACAAAGAAAAACCTCCATGCTTCAAGTATTTAAATAATTCAATTAAATAGTATTAAATAAAATAATAATTCATTAATTAAATAATTACTGGTAGATAATTTCTTTATTATACATTGTTTTTGCAGGGATTGTAAAGTCTTACATAAATACTGGGAAATCCTTCCACCAGCAATGCCTTCCAGTACCTATACTGTCCCACCTTATGAAGTCATAGAAATCAATTATAAGGCAATTTTAGCTGGCTGTGCATATCAAATTTATAGAAGAGTTTCTCATGAAATTAAAATTAAAATTAAAGTAACATTTCTGCTCTGAAGCCACTCAAAAAAGAGGTGAATTTTAATACAACAGCTCTTCAATCTGTAAGAATTTGTAATAACAAGCCAAAATTAAAACTGATAGAAAGGGGGAAAAGGGTTAAAATGAATAGCTGTAGCATACTACACTGCATCTGATTTCACCTGTTTCAGCTCAAACACTATTATGAGGGGGTTTTTTTTAAAAAAATTATTAATCTCTGAAAATGACAGGTGTCAAGAGCCTTTTGTAATACACATACAAAAAACTTGCGGTCAAGAGGTCATACCACTGCAATGTATTAGGCAGTAGCCTTCTCTCTTGTGGTATTTTCCTTGTTTGAAGTGTTTCCAGTGAAAGATGCTAGCTGTAATGCGCATCAGTAAAATGATCTATTTGGGAACAGCTTTACATGGTAAAGGAAGCTGTGAGAATACTTTGGTATTGTGTACATCTCTCTTAACAGTTGTATGTTCAGAACTCTCTCAGATGCTGTAAAGCACCTAAAGGATATATGGTTTACAGCGACATATGTGTTTTGGGATTGAATTTTATAAATATTATTCTTGTAGTGAAAACAATTTTATAAACATTATTCGCATACTGAAAGCATTTTTTTCCCATTTTTTTCATTTTCTTCACATTATTTAAAGAGAGTTCTGATGACCTGAAAATGAAACTGTATTTCACTAAGAAATCTTTCAGTATTTTCTGTGTTTTCTTCACTGGCTTTTAGCACCACAATCCATTAGAAAATTAATGTAGTGTGCAAAATAAGATGTTTACAAACACACAGGGAAAACAAAAATGGAATAGTTTTAAAAAGTGCTTTGGCATGCTTATAGACAGGTTTTATTTTAAGGCAGTTTCAGAGGCTCTCTTTGAGCTCTGTAAGCTGAATGGGTAAGTTCTTACAGCTTCGCTTTGTCTTTGGGCACATCAAAGCTTGAGCCCTACACCTGCCTGGGCAGGTATTTTGAGTTAAATTACGTAATATGCTACATAACCACTAAGCAAAACCCCCGAAACAATAGAGGTGAAGACTTTGAGCTTTTTTACATAAAGTTTGATTTTGAAAATATGTCTTATTTTGGCACACGAGTGACCAAAGTGGTTTGGCCAAGAACCTTGTGAAAGAGTTGTTCAATGTGGCGATACTGCTAGAGACAGTTTGTTTTCCATTTTTGTTCAATGGTTTTGGGTAGGGATGAAGAAGGGAGATTAGTGACAGAGTTACAATGATATGTTTTAAACCAGTTTTTAAACCAATATCAAAGTAGGGTCCCTAAATATGGATTTAGGAAAGGTATATTAAAAAAATGGGAACCAGTTGGTTTTTTCAAAGTGCCCTGAGGGGAGGAGGAAGTGTTCACTCAGCTCTTCTGTGCCCCAGCATCATGCATAGGGAGGACTGGGGAATGCAAGGCGTGTGTGCTTTTAAAAAATGAAGCTAGATGGGGACTGTTTTTTTCTGTTTCTGACAGAAGCAGCTTTATTGTATTCCTTTGGACCAGGATGAAATACAGTACTGCTTGCATCACATAGCTTTTATGCAGGAAAGTTCTGCAAGATTTACTGCAGATTGGTAGAAAATGATATTTTGATTTTAAAAATAATGTTCATAATTTCCTTTTACTTCTGGATGGGCTTGTGCAGCCTGTTTAAGTGTGTAGGGAACTGAGAATTTAAAAATAGTTGCCTGCAGTCTTTATTGAATTGAGTGAAGGGAATGAAGGAGACAAGAGGAGTCCAGGAAAGAACTGGGAATTTTTTTTTTTTTTTTTTGTTAAAAGTCCTGAAAAACACAGCAGTTTTTTATGAGATTGATAGAATACTGCATGTACAGGATCAAAAAGAGGAATGCTCAGAAAATAGGGAATGGTAGTTACAGGGGATTAGGAAGGCAACAAATAAGGAAAGAATGGAAGAAAGTTTATTAAGAATAATGAAGCATAGAAGAATCTATATTGCAAACAGCATAAAAAAAAAATGGAACACTCATCATTCTGCTTCCATTCCATTATTTACGAAAGCTCTGTTTTCAGTAGTTTGAGCAACAAAGACTAATAACGAATATGAAAAGGAAAAATGGAAGTTGGTATCTGGGAACGAATGCTTTAGGAATTCCGCTGCGTTTCTGATTGCTGTATAAAGTGTGTTCCTCACTGTTATCTCATTTTATGGTATTCCCCAGAATACAAAATGTTAGATCTCAAGATCATAGCAGTGAAATAGAGATGTTACGAACTTCTATTCCTGCTTAAACAGCCTATCTCTAACAGGCTGCTGAAAATTGTTATTTTGATGCATTTTTATGTATGGTGATCTTTAGGGGTAAAACTGCTGTTACAGCCAGGGTGGGATAGGAATGAAAATTAGAGTTTACCTTTGTGTTTTGTGGGGATGAGCAATTTGGAGAATAGGCCAATTCTGAAACTCAGTTGTAATATCTTTGCCAGTATTAAATGCGTGATCACCACTTTGGTAGCTGCAACAGGAAAAGGAGAGGTTGTACACAGAAATGGTAGTTGCATTTTTTTTAGCTTTAACTGTTTTTAAATAGCAGAGTATCTGAACTCATCCATAACAAGGTAGAAAAACCGCCAAATCGTAAGGACTGACTTTGGGAGTTGCTAAAGGAAAGGCAATGCATAAAGAAGGACAAAGAAGAACACAGAGACAAGAAGAGATTAACAGAAACAGGAGAAAAGAGTTTTCAGACTACAGAATTAGAGGTTATCTTGGAATTGATAAAATTATCCAATCTGTGAAGATAATGACAGTATGGTACTGAACAACTAATGAGCAACAACTGCAAAATGTGGTAAATACACAGATACAGTATTCTAACTTCGGTAATTGAGAGAACTTCCCTGTGACATTGTCTATTATGATACTGTATTGATGTGATTGTCTTGTACTAATTTTGTACTCCAGTCTTCAGAATGTTTTTGGTCTGTCAGCCTAGCTCATAGCTTCTGATGTCAATGGCATTAAATAGTTAGGGCCAAAGTAACTGTATTTTGCTGCATCCTGGAAGTGTATTTAGTTATTTTTTATAAATAATGAAGATTGGCCTGGAAACTTAGGTTCATAGCCATGATCAACTTAGCAGTGCATGAATAAAGATTTACAGAGTTAAAACAGAGCATAGATAGGAAAGCAATAGCATAAATAATTGGGGTCTTTGGCATGTAAGTAAAGTAAAAAAGAAGTGGTCGAGACTTTTCTTCTCAAACTGTGGATGTAGAGCTTCTTTACAGCATTGGATGGGGTACAATAGGGAGATGAAATAATCTTCTCTAAGGCAGACAAATAAAAACCTGAATAAGTGAGTTAAGTAAAATTCCTCTTCCAAAATATTTAAAGCTTTCAAAACCCAACGTACCCTGGAAGATGAAGTGTTCAGTACTTCTGGGGGCAGCATCCTAGGTCATTAATGTGAGACAGAGAGGTATGCAGCTTTCTTAAAAGCTTGCGGGATCATTAGTGAGACCCAGGTAGTTTTTGTTTCTTGTCCAAATTGTGCTGTAACATTTTTCAGTAACTTTCATGTTCATTCATTAGTTTGGAGCATTCATGATGTTTCTCTCCATTTTGCAGAAAGTAGGAGACTGTTACTGTTTACCAACTTATTTGGTAATTCTAAATATGAATTCTAAATATGAATTCTAAATATGAATTTTATACAGTAGACGTTGAGCATGTGCAATGAATCAAGATTTTAAAACCATGACTCAGTATTCTTGAGTTTTTTAGAATTTTTTTGTTTCGTAACAGTTTTCTGAAGGGTTATAAAATAGTAATAAATTAATTTTACTTAAATGGCTCATATGAGAAGACAAAGAACAGGCACATAGGTCCAGTCTGTAGCTAAAGCACATTAAAGGCCACGAAACTGGAAGAATAATGTAACTTAAAAAAAAAAAAAAAAAAAAAAAAAAGAGTTAATACTCTCTTATGTTTCATCGTTTGGGGTTTTTTCAGTTAAACTAGTGAGTGTTCTGATTTTATCATACTCTGAGCTAGTCATTTTTTCATGGATAAATATTCCCAAATTTTCGTAAGCAGACTACTTGGTTTGGCAGCACTCATTATTAGTTTACTAATGTTTTTCATTTTGAAATGTTAGTGAGATAAGCAGCCAGCTACCAAGTTGAAATGAAATATGTTGTCCAATTTTAGAAAAATACCTCCTGTCTGAGAAGAGTATCCAGTTTATTTTTAAATTAAAATCCTTGGAAGGATGACTTAATACTTTTTTTTTTTTTTAATATTATGTCTGAAAGTAAAACAAGTACGATTGGCCTATTTTACAGTCTTCCATAGTGCCGTTATCTCTTAATATGAATACTGGAACATTTTGTGTTGCAGGTTTCCTTTCAAAGTAAAAGGAACATTTCTGCCCATTGACAGAATTGGAGGATTTTTTAATAGTTGTGTAATATTCCTTAAAAAAAAATCAGTACATTTTGTTGCTACAGCAAGTACATATAAACTCTTAGGCCTTGCAAAACAAATATCTAGCACTGCATGGTGATTCAAAGAAACAATGCTGTAGGAAAGAGTCAAACGAAAAAGTAACTTACAACAAGTCAACGACATTATATTTTTATAGTGCTGTGTTCATCTGCATGGTTCCACATCGTGATTTTTGATCAGATAAATTGGTATCTGCTCATATTAAACTATTAGGGAGTATCTAAAGAGGGCAGTGAAGATGGTGAAGGGCCTTGAGGGGAAGCCGTATGAGGAGTGGCTGAGGTCACTTGGTCTGTTCAGCCTGGAGAAGAGGAGACTGAGGGGAGAACTCATTGCAGTTACAACTTCCTCATGAGGGGAAGAGGAGGGGCAGGCACTGATCTCTCCTCTGTGGTGACCAGTGACAGAACTTGAGGGAATGGCCTGAAGTTGTGTCAGGGAGGTTTCGGTTGGATACTAGCAAAAGGTTCTTACCCAGAGGATGGTGGGTCACTGGAACAGGCTCCTCAGGGAAGTGGCTACAGGACCAGCCTGTCAGAGTTCAGGAGGTGTTTGGACAAAGGTTCTTGGGCACATGGTGTGACTCTTGGAGATGGCCCAGTTTAGAGCCAGGAGTTGCACTCGATCCTTCTCAGTATATTCTGTGATTCTCTTCCTGGCATCCAGTACTGTGTTACCATTTTGTTGGGGCAGTCTGTGGCTATTTCAGTAGGAAAGATTTATGCTTCATTCTGGCTGCTTGGGTTATGTGAATCAATTTTATTCGAGAATGAATACAGACTATTGATTTTAGAGGGCTTTGTATGTTCTCAGCACTTTTTAACAATCTCTTGTTTGGGTGTCCTAGGTTTAGGCACTTAAGTCTGAAATCAGTATCCTAGATACATTTGCAGAAAGGGCTTGATGGTATTGGTTTTTAGTTAATCAAGAAAAAGATGATTTGTTGCTGAGCTGTTTTATCCAGGCAAAACAGGCAAAGTGATTCTCACCACTTAAGCATAACTGCCATGCAGAGTTCCAGGAGACTCTCTCCTGTGCTCTTATCAAAAGACTGCATTTTGTCAAAACTTCACTCAGGAAAAGTGAACCCTGTCTTAAGAGTTACTCTGGGTTTGGGTTTTTATGGCATTGAAACATGATCCAGACTTCACAATCAGTTGTAGATTCCACTTCATGTTACGCCATAATTCCTACATAGAAGAAGTTTTTGGGGAGTAATGATAATTCAGAACTGGTACATAAACTTCCACGGCTAATTATATATTTTTTTTCATGATGTGCTGTGGCTCATTGATAGGCAGAACTGGAAAAAAGTTTGTTTTGCTTTTATTTATAAAGAATTTATTCCATTGAATTATATAACCCTTTTGTGTAAGACTTGATTCCCAAAGGCAGTTTAGGGTAGAGCTGGGGTTAGATATCAGAAGTCAATTTGATTTGTAGGTCAGTCTGTCTCTGCTTGATAGCAAAACTTAATCTGCATGTTATCTGGAGATACAGAGACATGGTTTTACTTTTTCGAGGCCCAGGTGTGATTCCTGACTTGAGCTTACTATGCTTATCTAAATTTGATTAACACATCTATGGCTTAAATCTTGAAAACAGCAATGATAGGTGTGTTCATATCCATGAGAGTATCACAGTAAACCTAAAGTAAAAAAGCTCTTCAGAAAAAAATGTCGTGCCAAGAAACTTCATCAAATAAGTATTTGTACAAAAAAAAGTGTGTTTATCCCAGACTATAGCAATTGTGGTGAATGGTGTTTGTACTGAATGTAACCCAAGCATCACTATAAATTTCTGATTTAATGTCTTCAAATGTCTTTGAAAAGTGGTCTTGTTAAAATCCCACATTTAAATTCTGTCATGTTCCTCAGTCATAGTCTTCGAGAGAAATGAAGATGACAAGTTAAGCTCGACTTCATAGTTTTCCCTCCAAATATTTGTGATTTTCAGTAGTCTGTGTGCTGAGTCTTTTAATATTGTTGTGACTTGGACAGTGTTGGCATTATTCAATTTGTTGGTTCATAGCATTTACCAAGCAGTGACCAGAAAGGTTAAGCTAAGTATTTACGAAGCATTCTTTAAGTCTTGGCCATTTGCAAGAAGGCAGTAATAGCAAATGCCTGTGATGGAGATGCTATTGCAGTATTTTCAAGGTAAATCCAAATAAACAGTGCAAAAATACTAAGTAAAATGCATTATTATTAAGAATTTGTTTCAAAAGTCTTGCAACTTCAAGCATGTTCTGTTAGCATCCTAAGTACATTGGTATGATAAAAACAATTTTATATGACAACAGTAGCCTTGTAGTACTTGGCTACTGTTCTGAATTACAGTACTTGTTATAATTTTCTATTTGACTAAATATATTTTACTTAAGTACTTTGTTATGTATTTAAAGACATGTTCTATAGTTCTGTGACTATAAAGTTGAAAACCAGAATAATGTGTCTTCTTAAAATAACTATTTTAAATTTGTATCTACGTGAGATAGCCACAAACAGATTGATTTATTCAAAATTATTGTTTCTACCACGTGTTTGAGTGTTGAATGTTATTGTGTATCAGTTTCAAATTTCAGAGACTAAATGACAGTAATTTCTTTTGGAATTTCAGAATTTTTTGTTTCATTTATTTTATGTAGCTGTCATTGGCCAGATAAGTCATGGGATATTGCTAATAGCTTCAAATGTAGAGAAGAAAATGTACAAAGTGGCATTATTAATTAACGATCACAAACTAGATGATCATAAGAAGATTCTACTCAGCCGCTTAGGTAAGACAAATGCAATGTTTTAATACTGAGAAAGCTGCTGTCCCATTATATTGCAAGTCTGATGTAGACACAGAAGCAAGGAGTTTCATCTTAAGACTATTTTATTCCTGTGTTATTATGGCTGTATAATGTAGCTAAAGAAGTCATAAAGAAGTCATAAGTCATTAATTTAATCTCAGTTTACAATTGTTTCACTTAGGTTCCAACCAAGGAAGCAGGGATTGAGGCTGCTGTAGATATTATTTTTACTGTGCTGTGTTGTACTAAATACTATAGGTGTAACTTTAGAAAGCCTTGGGAAGACTCTCATGAATCTATCTAATTTTAATATGTACTTCAAAATAGACTAAATTATTATTATTTCACATTATTATGTGAAATATATGTTGTGTGTATATGATTATGTCATCTCAGTTTATGCATGGTGATCTTTGATCTAGTTACCACATTGCCATTACTAATACAAGAAGACCATTTCAATGGAATAGTTATTGAATATTGAAATGTCCCAAAGATATTGTGTGAAATTAAGTATTTTACTTTGCATAATATCTTCACAGAAATGTTTCAGCTGTTTTTGAGAAGATACTAAAATGTATGATCTCAATATGGTATGAGCTAATAGCTTGACAAATTTCATAAATTGTATTTAAGGCATATACAATCTCTCTATTTTGTTGTATGGGTATGGACCTAAAAGACTGAAAGATCTTTCCGTGGTGGTAAAGTCACCTGCTTTTAAGCATAAATTTCAGAAGTTTATCAAACTCCACATAAATTACTCCACAAAGGCTTACCTAGATACATGAATGTACTCGAGTTTGGCTTCTTACAGGTGACAAAACTTACAAACAGAGCAGATAAATGAATGGAGAGAGAGATAAGAAGTAAACAAATTATTATAAAATTAAGAATCTGTTACAACCAATCTGAGTAACTTGGAGAAAAAACAAAACAAGCAACCGAAAAGCCACACACACACAAAAAAGCAACAAACAAATCCTAAACAACTAAAAGATTGTACACAAAACCCTCACTTCAAAATCTTCAAGTAGATTTTTCCCCTAAGTTTCAATTAAAGGCCAAATTTCGCCTGTCCTCTCACTACTAACAGATGAGCCACAGTAACAACCAATATTAAACTAGACTGAGATAGCTCTCTTGTTTTCTATAAATCAAAGATGTTCACATAAACAATTACCAGTTTGTGGCAGACTGCCAAGTGTATATTTCTTACGGTAACTACCAGTGATCATCGTGGGGATTGTCATGCTTTTCCCTTTTGGAATGCACATTGCAGAGTAATTGTGGTAACGGCTTATTCACAGCTTGTTAAATCATACTTAATTCAGGGAAATATTTGGGTAAAACAGGGTGTCTCCAACTGTTTAATGAACACAGCAGACAGCCAGTCTTCAGTACTATGGTATAGACTTACTTATCTTGATTTGGGAAAATGGCTTGGGTTGAATGCTGTCTGTGGTTGAACCCTCATTAAAACCATTAGAAATGCTACACCGATTCATAGAAACTAGATGACCACACCCTTGGGTTTGAAGGGACCTTAGAGGTCATCTAGTTCCAACCTCCCTGCTGTGGACAGGGACACCTTCCACCAGACCAGGTTGCTCAAAGCTCCATCCAACCTGACCTTGAACATTTCCAAGAAATGGGGCATCCACAACTTCTTTAGTCAACCTGTTGCAGTTCCTCCACACTCTCACCGTAAAGAATTTCTTCCATATATGTAATGGAAACCTACTGTCAGTTTTAAGCCATTCCCCCATGTCTCATTACTACATGCCCTTCTAGATAGTTTCTCTCTGTCTTTCTTGTAGGCTCCCTTCAGGTACTGGAAGATTGCAGTTAGGTTGCCCCAAAGACTTATCCAGGGTGAACAATCCCAATTCTATTAGCCTTTCCTCATAGGCAAGGTACTCCATCCCTCTAATGATCTTGGTGGCCCTTGACTCACAGAAAAGATTGAGAAAATAATTTATTTTTATCTTCCTTGTCTTTAATAGCTTTAGGATTTTTCTGTTCTCCCTTTCACCATTACAGATTCATTGATTTTTGTGAGGCTTCGGTAATAGTATTGCAGATGGGTGTCACCTACTTGAATTGTTTCCTCTGTGATAGTAATGAGCATTACGATACAAATGTTCTGTTTGATACCTCAATTAGTATTTAGATTGGACTCATAAAACCCCCTAAGTTACCATCATCTATCAAAGGAAAAACATAACATACACATGAGGTTAGCCCAACCATTATTGTGGTTAACTAAATGATTCCTTTCTGATCAGCTGTTGCCTAAAAGGCAAGTGTCCTTTGGGCTCAGGATTCTTGTGGGATCCATTCTTGTCCCTTCTAGCTACAAGGCAAAGTGAATCTCAAAATCTTAGCCTGTGCCTCTTTACTCATAACCCATTTTAAGTAGCTGTATATATGCTCTGACCTTTTGTAGATCCTTTGTTGAAAAACTCTTGTTGAAAGTAAAAAACTTATGATCAGACATAAACGTATCTTAATTTAACTAACCACAAACATAAGCTCACTTAAAAAGGAAAGTATCAATCAACTCTTTATTTCTCATACTGCAAGATACAGCAATATTCATACAGGTTTGATTTTTTAAAATGCATAATCTTTCTTTTATGCCAGTGAGATGATGTTTGACAATGTTTGATGATGTTTGATGATGTCTGTGTTTTTGCTTTTTACTGGCAAACAATTTTATATGCAATGTCCTTCCTGAATAACACTGGAAGTTGATTTTTTGCATAGAAAGCATTGCTAAACGTTTTGTCAAGATGTCTAATATTTTTAGTAACTGAAAGTGAACTATTTTTAAATGGTGCCTGAGAGCCTGGTTTGATAAAATTAGTCATTTGTGTTTAAATATTTTATTGTGATGCCATTAATCGTGATGCCATTAATCATGATATCTAAATGAACTTCTTCACTGTTTCTTTTGAAAGGAGCCAAAGCACTTCTCAGGGTCAAGTAACAGTAAATGGTGATGGTTACTAATAGCTCAGTGCAAAAGGCACTATCAGTTGCATGACAGAAGTAGAAATTCAGAGCTTTCTCTTGCATCACCTTCAAATCCAAAACAGTGACTGAATTAAAAAATCAGGGGCATATGTTGGTCAGGATTTTTAGGTCACCATAAAACAAGCAGGGTAGATGTACATCTCCTCTTGAATCGACAGCATCCTTTATTTTGGGGAGATTTTTGCTTCGTATGTACAGAAAACAGTATTGTTTCAGACCAGCTATCCAAATTAGAACAGTCCAGGGCATGACTGTTCATTGATTTCCTATTTGATTAAGAGTGAACAAAATAACACAGAACTCTTTATTTAAAAATAGGCTCTTTGAAACCCTATTGAAGAGGATCAAGAAACGGGAACCATTAGGAATATAGCAGTGGTCCCTTGATCTGCCTCATTAGTTCAATGGTATTTCAAAAGTGCAGTTTTAAAAATACTGTTCCCACATGTTTTTGGAATTCTAATCAAAAGATAAATTGATCAGCAGTAATGTCTTGGATGTAAAGCCTGCAGTTCGAATAGCTAGCCAGAAATTGCCCATACTTTCCTTGATATATCTTTAAAACAATTGCTGTATGATGGGGTAGCAATCATTGCAAAGATAAGGGGACCTAAAAAATATATTTCTTTCAGAGTCATAACAATAAAACATAGTTCTACTTGTACTTTTTGGAAATAAAACTGATTTAATGTGAAAACAACTCAGAGTGTCTTCATCTTGGGTATTATTTTTGCTTAAGAAATCAAGCTGCAAATTGCACTTGGCAAAGTATTAAGGCTGCCATCATTAAGCCATCACAGAAAATAGTATTTTGTGCTGACTAGAATATATTTTGGGTAATAGAAAGTTGCATTAATATACAAAAATTACTGAAAGAATGTCATAGGTTAGTAATGAGTATTTTAGACCAAACCACTACACTAAATATTCTATGTCGTAAATAAAAAATATTGATAATTGTGAAGAATATACACAATTTCTCAGTAGCATTGTAACAGGTATAACTAGAAGCATTAGAGAACAGGTTATAAAGTACTGGTTTTAATTAGATACCTTGTATTTTATGAAAAAATGGTTGAGCAATCTTTAACATTTTTTAAATTAAAGTGGTCAAATGGAAGAATAAGAATGCATGTGAAAGCAAATTTTCTAGCCTAATTTTACAAAATGCCCTTCTTAAAAAGAATAAATACTAGAAATATTAGTATGAGATGCTGTTAAGAGTGACATAGTATAACATAATTTCCTTCAATACTAAAGAATTTTATTAAAGAACGCTTTTGATCTTTTCACTTACAGGTCTTTCAAGAGGCACTTTCTTTGACTTTGAAATGTACTTTACAGTAGAGTTATCTCTCTGCTGATATTAAGAGTTTTAAACATAAATAAAGATCTGTAAGCACAAGTTGTCAGTGAATTCTGAACTAAAATACAGGAAGTATTGTGATTACCATCCTAGCATGAATGGATTATGTTTGCAGCTTTTTGGACAGAAAGTACCATATTACAGCCATCCTGAGATCTACCTCAATATTTCCATTCCATTTCATTCCATTTCTTTTTTTCCTTTCTCTTATTTCTCTTTATTTTCCTTTCCATTTTCTATTTCTCTCAGAATTTTCATGCAGTTTATACTTGAAAAACTAATTTTCTGGTTTAAATCTTAGGAAGGTAAGGAAGTAAAAAAATTATAAACCAAACAACCAACCAAACAAAAAGCCCAAGCCACCACCAAAAACCCACAAACAGAAAAATGAAGAAACAAAGACAAAACAACAAAACACAGAAACTGGTTTGTGTGGTACCTGATTCTGCTTGGGACAGAAGACTAGGCTTTGCTTACTTTTTATTAACCTTTGTCCATTTCTAGATATATGGCCTTGTAATGCTTCTAACCACAATTTGGCAGGTTTGTTAATACAAGAGTTAGAAAATATTTTAGTAGACAATGATGAAAAGATTGATAATCCTGTTCTTTGTGATGCCATTTTGAATACCTGTCATCTCAAAAGAAACCATAGTAAAAAAAAGAGAAAGTGAATATGTTGAAAAACTAGATACATTTTTTGCCTTATATTAGCTAGTGAAAACTGAGGCGCATCCAGTTTTGTATGTAGTTGGATGCATACTACTGGATTCCAACTCTTTCTTAGGAACAGATACAAAAGATCATTATCTTTCTTAAATATATATGGCTAGATTTACCTGTTTAAGACCATGTAAAAAAAAATTTAAATAAAAGAAGGAAGAGATGTTCTGTGAAATGAGGGCTTTGAAGGTTCATGTGCGACTGAGTAAAATGTTGCAGTCCTTCTTAGCTGTAGATACAAGTAGTACTTTTAAAAATATTGCTTGGATGTGATGTACTATTGTAACTATTTGTATTATTGGGCCTTAAAAACTTAGTCACGTTCTTGATCCCTATTGAGCAAGGTATTGTAGGAGTACAATGAAAAGGACAGTTTGTTTCCTAAAGAGGCAAGAATATTGTGTCTTTGAAGAGGTTTTAGTAATAATAGAAAAAAACAACTTAGAATACCCTTCAGTATAACTGAATACGGGTGATTTTTCTGGGGTAACTCAAAACAATGATGTAAATCTCTAAAATTGTATCTATTGTTAGTCAAGATAACCTTACAATACTGTCTCTATCTGGATATGTTTTTATCACAACTGCTGTGTTAAAAAGTCTTTTGTTATTATGGCTTTCTATGATGTTGTCAGCTTGTTCTCCTTAGGCAGGTTCCTCACTTTGCCATTAGCTTGGTCTGACCATGAAGGAGAAAACTACATAAATACACTTACTAGTTTAATCAGAGGACAACTTTTTGGCAATAACATGGATGACTCAGATCATGTTTCCTTGCTGTCAACTCCTTGCCCTGTTTTCACATAGAGGTTCAAGGACTACATAAAAGGCCGTGGTTGCTGTGCCATCAGAGATGGTAGGAGCTCTATCTCTGTGCCTCACCTTGCAGGTTTGCTTTCGCATTTACTTTTTTTTTTCAGTTCATCTGTTCTAAGCAGCCCTATTCACTTTCCTTCCTGAAACACTGGCCAAGTTCTGATGGCTCAGTCTTTTTTCCTGCTTAAGGGAGACTTTTCTGTGATGCAGATGATAATAAAAACACACCTTCCCTTGTCGAACCTGGTACTGAAAACTGGAAAATCAGTTTCCCTTTTCCTCCAAAGTTACAATCTACTATTAGAGAATATAACACTTTCCAAGCTGTACAGGAAAAAAAAAAGATAAAACTTTTTTTCTCTGTAGCATGGGAGATGTGATTTATGCCTCTGTCCTGGTTATGTTCTCCTCCAACTTTTGAATGGCATAAAAGGGGCTATGTAAATGAAAAAATAACATATTAAGAGAGAAGTATTCCTTCCTCCATTTTAGGGTCTTAGAGAAAAGTCCTTTTCTTCAAAATTTCTGGTGTATGCTTTTTTGAACTGATAAAATGTACCAACTTCATGGCAGCTGGGGATGGGGTTTATTGTTGAACATGGCAGTGCTAGGTTAGTTATTGGACTCAATGATCTTGGGGGTTGTTTCTGACCATGATGATTCTATGAGTCATTGACCTCTAAAAAATGTGGGTTTGTTCACCTATCCAGCAGGTAGATGGATATATTAGCCTTGATCAAAAATTTAATTTAAAATTGATCACTGACTTGTGTTTCATGATCAGAGATATTTTTAAATGCAATTGGACATTTAAATGCAATAAGGACATGACAATGAGGAGTCCTCCAGTGTCAAGAGAGTTAGAAATTGTGGAGTTTTGTCCCTGCTGGTTGTTCCTGCCATTTGTCCCTGTTGGTTATAAAAGGAATTTTTATTTTTAAGTCATAATATATTCTTTTAATATACCAAAATAATTATAGTAACCGTCTCTGCAAATATAAGGAAACACACTGTGTATCATAAACTCCATACCTTTTTTCTAAACTAACAAAACTCTTGTGGTTACTCGTGATTTATGCATGCTTTATTGCAGGACTGCACAGCATTGAAGATTGGAGGCATTTTTTTTACCCTGAATATTGAAACAATGAAAAAAATTCCTAGTTCTCCAATAGTTGCCTGTACATAGTGTTTCTAAATCTCACCTACAGTCCTGGTTAGCCGGTGATTGGGTGGCTGCTATTTCCACCCCTTTCCTTTTGAAATTTGCAGTATAAGCAATCCTTAATGTAGCATTTGGATTTGCTGAGGGCTCCAGCAACCTGATGACTTCATTAATTTCTGTCTAAAGCTGAGGAAAGAGAATGGGTTTTGGTTTTCTTATTAACAGACTTAATTTTTTTTATTATCTCTATGTTGAGTTTGGCATATCATGTTGAGATGTACTTCAGTTAATATGCATGAAACCAGGGTAGCTGATTGCTAGGGGAAGATACCAATGAATATGTAAAAAAACGTTGTACACTTTCAAAGACCCAAACCACCTAACGATAGTTAATGCTTCATTACATGCGTAGTGTTAACCCTCACCCACGTCCTGGATTTTTTTTACTCCTAACTTTGAAGAACTCAAACTATTTCTTATCTCTGAAACACCTTGTTCTTCAAGGATAATTCCTTTTGTAACTTTTTCAAGGTTTTCTTGTTACTGGGGATACAGGAATTTCAGGTGATTTTTTCAAATAGCATTACATAAGGCTAGTCAAGGTAGCAAGGCTCATGGCTTGCAGCTCAAGGGAGGAAATTGCTTCATTAGAGCACCAGCACTTCTTGCATGTACTACTAAAGAGAAGGGAGCATACTGAGAACTATCTCAACCATGCATTGACAAGCCCAGTTTTGCAAGTTTACCAGAAAAATCCTCTTTTCAGGGAGTAGCCCTTTGCCAGCCACCAAAGAAAGGGTTACAATCATCCTCACAAGCCACTTCAAGGCAAGACACCAGCACACTGCTTCTGCTCAGGGTCTACAGGATAAAACATCACAAACCAGCCAGGAGCAAATACATTTCAGAGATATTTTCAAGCCCTACTAACTGCTAAAATGGTATTTCAGTATATTATTCATATTTGTTCAGATACCATTAGGTTCTGTGTGAAAAATCACTTCTGTGATTTTTCTGAACGCAGCTGCCCATTTTACTTGTTTAAATGATGACTGGCAGGTTTTAAAAACTGGGTTCAGAGAATCAGGGAGCAAATTGCATACCTTGCTCACTGGGTATTCAGCCTGTAAATTATGTGAGGTAGGTATTCTTTTTAAAATCAATAGGAAAAAGTAAACACAATTTGATGAAATAATAGTGTATACACATTAAAGCTGTTTTTTGTAGCTGAAAGTCTTCTTGCTGGAGTTCACAACAAAAATGTTTGTTTGAGTCCTGAACATGATTTAATTCTTTTCCCCACTTCTAATTAATGGAATAAATTATTGTTGTGATGCTGTGTTTTATTTCATAGTAGATAAGTGTTTCTAGTTCAACTGAATTACTTGTGCTCTCATAGCAGTATTTGCTTTTTCTCCTTTGTTGCTTCTTATTTAAGAAGTTCTAGTCCCTCAGTGTTTCAACCAGGGAGTGAAGGCAGTATTATATGATTTAAATGACCAGTCACAAAACACAAGTGTCTAGTAAATTATCTGTGAAACCAATTCAGCAAACACTCTGTAGGTTGGAATTTGTTTTCTTAAACTATCTGGGAAATCTTTGGTAATGGCTTACATATTAGTGTACTAGACAAGCAGTTTTTGGTCATCGGATAGCATTATAACATAAATAACTGAACAAAAGTTAACTGTGATTCATCAAACAACAAGAAATTCTTAGTGAATGTTATAATTCATTTACCTCTGATTTTTATATTTAATTGAAAATACAAATATAGCAGTAATATATATGCATTGCCACCAGCCCTACCAGTTCTCAACTAATATTTTCTGAAAACAAAACTGCTTCATTTTAAGTCAGTGTGTGAAGCAGTAATGTATATTCACTCACATAACCTGTGTTTTATTCATGAAACAGAAAAGCAAAACCACTTCTAGCCCAGTAGCTGTCTGCGTGACGCTTCCATCGGGCCCGCTTTCTTCACCAGCCCATCTGCTGTAGATACGGCTCCCCCTCGCTGTGATGGTTATCACAACATTCTGGTGGTGATTTTAACAGGATGCAGGTTATCAGAGATGTTGTTTATACATGTGAAAGAAAGGCAGTGTGAAAGCTATGCCTCAGATTTCACCTGCTGTTAAAACTGAGTGCAACCATTAGACAGGTGGTTATATTCAGTGTCTTTCGCTGAGGATCTGGGGAGTTGAGATGGGCTGTTGCTGATAATCAACGTATGCAATTAAATTGCCATTCTGACCATGCATTTTCAATCTTATTTACAACATCTCCTCTCCCCTCAGTCTTTTTGGTTATAATCATCTCCTAATTTGTTTTGTAACCATTTAGGTTCACTTTCTCCCATCCACTGTTAGATCTTTCTTCATATTTTTTCCTTGTTTGGATCATCAGTGATCATCATCTTTTCTGATAAAGATCATTGACAGTTTTCATACTTATTTCAGGAGCACAGCTCTGTTCAGTGTTAGTGCTGTCCTGTTCAATTACAGGTCTTTGTATATGGTTTTTAGCTTCTTCCAAAGGGGAATTTTCTTAGATAATTCTGTATTTCTTTGACTGTTTTTCAGAATTACTTGTTTGCCTGTACATTCTTTGCAGTAGCCAAACCCTCGCATACTCATCTTCCTGCCTTTGAAGGGCAATTTATGGTCTAGCTGTGTATTACTCTTCCCTTTGGCCAGCTGTACTTTATGAAACACTGAATTTTACACAATACGCCTTATACTTATCGGCCTTCCTTGAGACATACTCCTTCCATAGCTTCGACCTTGGTCTCTTGTTTCTGGCTAGTCAGTTGACTTCCAAGTAGGATTGTGTGTTCTTCCTACTGGACATTATTTGGAGGACCCATCCTGGTATTCCCAAAGTTACGTTCAAAACTTATAGCAGATCCATACTACTGTTCCTTCTTTGTAAAAGTTTTGCCCTACAGGCTGAAATTGTTAGTGCTTTTTATTGTGACAGTTTAACGGCAGCTTCTGGTACTATTTCTTAGTATTTTTGAAGCTCCACTTAGAATATTATGGGCCTAATATCAGGTGTAATTCAGTAGTATTAAATCACCCTAACCACTGATAAATTTGAGACACAGAGATCTGAACTGAGAGTTTTAGAAGTCTCTGTTGAGTGTGACTGTTTCACCTCTGTAATCTTTAATTTTTTTACGTAAAAAATTGGTTTAAAATGATGGAAAAAATATGCTTGCTGTTTGTACAGTTTCATACATATCTTAAAGTCAGCACAGAAGATATCCTCTGCTTTGGAAAGAAGAGGTTGTTTGGGTTTTTTTAATGTGAATACTAGCCTGATTATATTTAGACTGCAATTGTAGATATGGTTCCCACTAGGCAATGAGCAGTGTAAGATGTGCTGGTTTGTTTGTAACTACGTGTATGGAGGGTATGCACACTGTTTGCTAACACCTTTCCTGACAGCCGCGATAAGCTGCCGGGGCTGGCGAGAGAGTTCACCTAGCAGAGGGTGAGAGGATGAAAGGTTGTTTTATGAAATGCAAACTGAGAAGCTGTAACATAAACAGAACTGCTCTCAAAGAAGTACTGTTTCCTGCCTACATCTACACTGCTTTATACTTTTAGGCTGTAGTCCACACTTTATGCAAATAATAATCACTCAGTTTCCATCTGAACATGAAGAGTGGAAAGGGACTTGAGTCCTGGTCTCCCCAAGATCCATTATGCCAAATAATTAGGTCATCTCTAGGTCATCTTTTATCTTTGTTAAATGAAAAGTGAACCGTGGCTTAGGACGTCTGATAAAAGCTGTGGGATTTTCATTATTGAATATTTCATAGTTTTCTGGTGTGACACATCCAGTATCTCTCCTTTTGACTGGTGTTGGGAAGTACCTGTTGCATAGAGGAAGTAGTGAAAATGAACTGCAGTGATCCTAAATATCAAAAAAAAGGTAAATATTTTAATCAAAGTTCATGGGATGCTGTCATTTTTAGATTCTGAATGAGAAAAACAGCATTTCAAGTCTCCACTGTTGAGGAAAGTGTCAATATGATTTCAAACATTCACATGTCAAAAATAGTGGTAAAGTGGTAAACCCTAGAAGTTTCTACCATCTTGGCAGTTGTTACTGATTCTAAAAACTAAACAGTTTATTTCAGATCTATAGAAGAATAACTAAGGAATTAAATCTCTTTGAATTCAACTGTCTCAAAGTTTTGCTTTTTTCCCTGCTCTGTAAAGTAAATTATTTATTCTTGGTGAGTATTTCACTGAAATATCTGGTAGGAGAACTGGAACCTTTGTTAAAGCTGGTGAAGATCTCTGAAAATCAGTGTTACTGTCCTTTTCTCTCATCTCTCCAATATTCCTTCTGTCTCCTTCTAATCACGAATCTCAGACTGCACAGCTGTTCAGTAAATAGTCATCCCTTTTGTTCCTATTATCGACAGTGTTTTCCTGGCTTCTGAAAGACCACAGTAACTCCAAGCACCCTTCATCTCTCACCTCTGCTTCTGTTTCTTTTGTGATTCCATCACTTCTTGTGTGACTTGGATCTTTTCATTCTTGGGCACTTCTTGTCTGTAATCCAGCATGATTTTGGACTTCTTAAGGGTTCCCAGTACTTCCACATCCTATCTTCTCCCATTCTCCTACAATCTCATCTCCTGGATGGTTTTACCAAACCCACAACTTTTAATTTCCACTCTGTCCTTAATTCCAGCTTTCATTGCTGATTAGTCCATTTTTTTTTTTTTTTCCAGCCACCTTCATGTTCTGTCCCATGCTACCCCATAAAAATCGGCGAATACACTATGGCTGTTGGTACCCCTGAAGTTCATGTCCGTGTGGTGTGTACAGCAAGCTCAGCACTGGCTGATCCGTGGGTGGACTAAAACTTGCATTTATAGTAACTGGGAATGTGTTGTTTTTCCTTGCCTTCTGCTCTTTCCCGCTGTGTGTTTCCCTGATCTTTTTATACCACACATGCACAGTGTCAAATCTAATGGGGCCTTAATTTAGGCATCTACATGTTACTGTAATTAATTAATAACTCCATCCTTTGTTAATTTTGACAACTGCTAAGAGGCTGAAGGGCAATTGTACTGCTAACCATCTGTACAAATGCAAAAATGCAAAAGACTGAAAATTGTCCATGGAAGGCAGGTTCTGCAGGCTGGTGTATTAGCACATAGCAAGTGAACTGGTCTGCAGTATTCAGACATTCATTTTTCGCTAACAGGTGTAGCCTCTATTTTAGGGACAACAAAAATAGTACTTTTATTATGACAAGAAGTACCAGTAACCTTCAAAAGCATATTTGTGTTAACCAATTTAAGGATATTGAAGCAGGAGAGCAAACTCAGTGTTCAGGGCAGTAAAGTGGGAGAGCTCTTTCTGTACTGAATAAGGAAGAGAGGAGAACATGTCTGTGCCTTCCTCCGTGTCCAAGGGGAAGAGAATGAACCTTTGACTTCAGTAACGGGCTTCCTTACTCAACAGCTATATGTTTGTATTTATGAGCTTTCTGAGTTCCTTCTATGGAGTCACCTACAATGATGAGTTCTGTTACTAAAACAAAATGGAACAATGGATATTTCCTCCTGCCCTCTAAATAAACATTCAGTTAGATTAATCAATTTTATTTTTATTTGTACCTTAACAATGTATTTCCTGTTTGTTACACCACATTAAAGAAACTGTACGTCATCTTACATTGGCTTATGCCCTTACTTATCCATCAACTTACCCAGTTTTTTGAGCTGTTCAAATAACTCCATACAATTTTTCTATTTTTTCTAATTTTTTACAGTAACCTGGTTCCAATGGCTTGATTGAGTACATCAGAAATGACTTCATTCTTCTCCTTCAGAGAAATACTTAGATATAGACAATGGTTGGGATGGTATACAAAGACTATCATGCTGACAGTGTTACTTCGTTGTCTTTGTACTTTACCCTCTGTCTGTTCTGCAGCTGTTAATGTATTTTTCTAGTCTTGTCCTTGCCTGGTAACCTCCAGGGGGGCAGAAATTGCTAATTTGTTCAGTATTTGCACAGGAACCACACAATAGTTTTCTAGTGTATGACTCAGGCATTCTGACAATAAAATAACAACAGAATTGTGTGGAATCTCAGTTACAAAATATAAACCTAATTTGGTTGTCTTATGTGAATAACTTATACCAAAAATCATGCTATAAATTAAATTTAAATTTAGAATTTTACAATTTGGAGATTTACATGCAAGACAAAAAATTGAAACCTTTCTTTCACCGCAGAAAGGCAAAAAGTTCTTCTTACCATGTGAGATAAAAGGCCTGTGGAACTGGTTGCATCTCAGAATGTATGCGGAAGCTTCTGCAGAGCTTGAAATATAAATAATAACTTTTAAGATGCTTTATTTATACACTTAGACTTTGATTTCGTTATAGTTGGATTTGAGAGTGAACAAAAGCTTCAAATTAATTTAGCAGCTAAAAGAAGAGTGTGTAAAAATAAGACAACTTTATTTTTTTCCAAAAGAAAGACTTATTTCAGAATAGAGTAAATAACTCAGTGATAGTGAAAAATAAGTTGCATTCTGTCAGAGATGAGGATTATCACATAGATGATGAAATGATCTTTACATTTCCTTGTTTGGTAAGAGTAATTTAATTGTGCTTGTCTTGGCTTGTATTAGTTAAAGGGACCATTCCTTTGGCACATTTATCAATCTTTTTATTCTTTCACTTCCATAAATGCATACAGGAACTCTCTATAAAAGGCAACTGAGTGAGCTTACAGTGATAAATTTTTCTTGTTAGGAGAAATTACGTTCACTAACTTGAGCTACTTCAGCATGAAATTGAAAAAGAATCATTTTGTCTTAAT
Source organism: Aphelocoma coerulescens (assembly GCF_041296385.1). NCBI lineage: Eukaryota > Metazoa > Chordata > Aves > Passeriformes > Corvidae > Aphelocoma > Aphelocoma coerulescens. The sequence continues at coordinate 27,021,784 of NC_091014.1, read as the reverse complement.
TTACATTCTTGATTCAATGAGAAAAATGTAGATTAGGCCAAGAAAACTATGTAGACATTGCTTTAAAAAGCATATGTAAACTGAACTGCTAACATTTTAAGTTCATCAAATAACACATCTCCTGTATTTGTGATATTGGGTTGTATTAGTTCCTGTGAATCACTTAAAAATATATACATTTTGGTCTTTCAGATCCGTTTACTGTTTCAGTTACATCTTTATCAACACTGGTATGCATTTTTCATTTCCCACCTAAGCTGTCCACATCGTTCCTTAATCAAAATCACTGGGATAGTGCTGCGGTTCACTAGCCTTAGGAGCTGCTATTTGCCTTGAATAAATTACGTGAAAACATGTTGATTGATAGATGTTGCATGTCAGAAAAGAAGATAACTGTATCTTCTTCAGCTTACTAAAAGGTCATGCACACAGCATAATAGGAACAGCTACAGACAACTTTGAGATAAAGTGTATCATGAAAAGGTGTGCAATCTCATAACCAGTGAAACATGGAGTACAAGCTATTGTCTTCTGAAATGCAAGTGATTTATCCACTTAAATTCAAGTTAAAGGTGAAAAACTATTTACTTTCATGAATTTTATTTTCAAAGGCTTAAAAAAATCTACTCAAACAGTCTAAATTCTTCTGTCTTTCAATTCTCTGGCATGGGGATGTTGTTTTTGAAACAAATAAACTGGACTTTCATAGCAGAATTTTCAACTGCCTGTTGAAAAGAAAAAAATCTTCTAGGATATTACATCATGCTTAATGAATATGTTTATGTGCACTGAAATATCTATGAGCACATGGTGATAAAATGGGAATTTTAGATTGCCATGTAGCTTGGGAAAAGAGTTGTTTATTTAGATTTAATGATTATTGTTTCCCCTGAGGTTGTATGAAGCGTTTGTTTTCCTTTGATTTTCATGTCAATTGAATGCTAGTTTGAGATGGTAATACCCATGTTTGCTGTTTTCATAAACTCCAAATTTTCTCTCCAATAGTGAGTACATAATTTATCCAATAATGGAAATAATTAAATTTAATATATGAGTGTTTATAGTGAAAGTGGTAATGCTGTCTGTAAGAAATACCTCCTTGTTGTGCTGTGATACTCAGACTTGTGCAGCAGTGTACAGATATGTCGTATTAATACAGAATATTCAGCTTATTAGAATGAATCTCAAGTATTCACTAGTTCTGGAGATTTTAATTTGGTTGGAAATTTTTACTGTGTGAATGTGAAACTAGTAGTTAAGACTTGACTATGCTTGCTTTGCAGCCTGACATTTAAAGACTTCTTAAGGTATTTCTTTTACATCTTGTTAACATACGTAATTATTTTTATGCATGCATATATAGAAATTCACCTTGTTTCAAGCAGGTAGTAGAAATAAAAAAAGAAAAAAACTAAAGCCAGTCACCGTTGAAAAAAATGTGGCTTTTAAAACAGGCCAGCATGTTTTAGGTAGAACAAAGCTGGCTAGGTTTTTATCTACCCCAAACAACTTTGTTCTCCAGCAGAGCTGCCAAACTGTCAAACTGTCCAGCTTCAGCATGTAACAAAGATTCTGTTGTATTGCAAAGATATTCATAACAATTTTTATAGGAGGCTGCAAGTGTATATGTTCACAGTTGTACCGATAACATGGCACTCTGCACTGTTTGGCTTGTTTATATTGGCAGGGATCCCCAAAGTGGAAGCGAGAGAGTCCTACAGAAATCTGGTATTTGAGCTGAAATTTACACACTTCAAGTGATGAACTAAACAGGCTGGTGTTTTCTTTTTCTTACTCAAAAAGTGCAAGGTTACACAATACAGACGGTTTTCATCTTTTCCCATAAATGCACAGATTCCTGGGATATAAATGACTGAATTCATCACCAATTCATCAGGGACACTGAGCTATGCAGTTCTGTTTACAGTGGCAGAAAGTTAATATAAATTTTCATCAGAAGGGGAAGTTTACACATATGATTCTATTTGTCCTTCATTATTAGCACCTGAGTCTAGGCTGGAACGCATAATTGTCTACAGGCACAGGCCAAATAGATGCAAGGGAAAGGCAAATAAGCACACCAAAAATAATTTTATGGTTGTCTGTTACAATTCTCTCACTGGGATTCTTAATCTAGAAAATCAATAAACAACAGGAGTGAAACTCTTTTCCTCTGTTCAGGCATGGCACAGGCAGAAGTAACAGACAGAAAGCCATTGTACCCTTTTATTTTTTGTATTTCACAGAAAATCTGGCTGAGGTAATTTTTGTGTAAATCAAAATTGTTGTTTGTTTTTTTAGTTTAATACAATTTATAATTGCAGTATTTCAATATTGCTGTATAGGAATACACTGGCCTTGCTAATGTTATTCACGGTTGTTGTTTCAAAGAGTCTTTTTCTTTTTTCTCAAATAAGAATTGACATCTGTTTTTTGAAAACATTCTTTTTTACATACATTCATCGAATAAAGTAAAAAGATGTGCAGAGAACTTAGCACTAAAGTAGTAATTGTAGTGTAAGAATGAGGTAACTAATTTTTTTTTTCCTACAGTCAATTTTATCTGGTTATTGATAAAGATTTTTTTCATTAAATGGAAATCACATTGTTGATTTGGTGGAAATACTGTGACCACTGTCTGCATTTTCATCTGAATAGTCCAGAGCTACAAACCCAAGGTGAAAGTGGATGGTGGTGCTGTAGGAGGCCTGTACACTGAGCATTCTCTAGCCTGATGCATCAGTACTTTGAATTTTTTTACCCCATGAAGAGTAAATTCAAAATTTGGCTATACCCAATTCATGTTTTTTATCCTTTGCATGTAGATGTAAATGTCTAAATAAAACTCACTATAATGAGGGATATAAAAATCTTTGGGCAATAATTCAACAGTACAATGAGCATTAACTGGCACACCTGTGGTAGTTTAATTTAGTGTTGCTGACAATAGCAGGGAAAATGCATGGACCAGCAGCCAGTGCATCACTCTGAATCTGTGGGAGATTGGAAAGCTGGTCCTTCCATGAATCTTGAGGTTGGGACTTTTGCCTGCTGCATTAGCCAGCCCTGACAGCATCAGGAGGCATCTGGGTGGCCTGCCTGGGTTACTGGGAATCTTACTGTACCAAAGCCTCAGCAGAAAGTCAATTGGTCCTAAAGCTGATGGGGATATGGAAGGCAAGGGGTCAAGGAGGGGTGAAGTACAGGAATAGGGAAATCAGAGTTAATTGAGTGGGAAGAAAATAAGCTGAAAATATGAGGACAGCTTGATTGTTACTGGAGTGGTATATACAGTTCTCCATTGAAAATGTGTTGAAGTTTTTGCACATTGCAGCTAGGCTTTAAATACATTCTTAGCCACATTAACTTCATGAACACAGAATTAATTGTTTGTGAATTTAAAATATAAATTGGATCTTGATTTCTAATTTTAAAATTAATTTTAAATTAATTATTTTCATAATCCTGTCAAGCATTTTCGTCCTGTGTGATTTTGCGGAGGTAGCAGCCCATTTTCTGCCACTTCTTTATTTTTGAAACTTACTGAAACATATTGTCTGTACTACAGCTGGAGACATTCAAAAACCATGTGTCTTCTGGCTGTGATTCATTTTTCCTCACTTACCATGAGGTTTTGTTTTCCTAGCCATGGCTAGGAAACATACACTGTCAAGGAAATTTCTACATCTAAAGGCTATCTTGCAAAATGGATGACGTTTCATTATTCTTGGTGGAACTGAAGTCATAATTTAGGTAGTACTTTCTTCCTAGTATGGAAGCCATGTTTGGAGGCAGGAACTCTCCTGTTAGGGCAGAGATCACAGACTGCTCTTAAAGCCAACAGCTGGCTACCCATGCATGATGTAAGGGCCGTTTTCAGAGCACCTTTGCCTGGTTTACATGATGTTCTCTGTAAGACAAGGAAAATGAAATAGAAGCATTTTGTTGATTAGAAGAATTTGAAAGAAGAAACAAAAGGCGAGGAGTATAGAGGGGGAAACATGCTGTTTTCCACATGGGCCTGAGCAAATACAGAGTTAGAGGAACTGTGATGGGAGGGTTGAGGAATGGATGCATGGTTGAGCCATGGATGAATGGCTGTGGGATGAATCCCTGTTCAAGGATGTACACTTGAAAGCAAAAAGAGCTGCACAATCAAGAAAAAAAATTCAGTAAAAACTCATCTTGTGTTGCAAAAGTATCTGAGTGACCAATAGGCTTTTTTTGCTGCTTCAGAGTAATCTTAATTACATGACTGCCATTTGATGCCATGGCTGCTGGATAACATTACTGCAGATAATGAAAGATTTTTGGCTATCCTCTTTCATTCCATTTGTTATCATACTTGTAATCCTGCTTAAGTAAAACCATAACTCTTTTTTTTCTATTGACACCTCTTACATAAAGATAATAATAAAAAAAAATACTACCATTTGTATAACCCTATGTTACTACTTTGCATTCTTAACTTCATGTAATTTTTACTTGTGTAGGCACATGGAATAGTTTATAAACCAGTGGTCAGAAGTAACTCTCCTGTGCTGCTTGGGAAAAAAACAGAATGAATAGAAAAAACATTATCTATATTGATAATAACATTCAGAAGTACAAATCTGCAGGAAAAATATGGAATACTTAAAATCCATGCCAGAACTTGTGAGCATCTTTGAAGCATTGTGTATCAGGCTACACTAGCCCCATTCTGGTGATTGTGATGCACTGACTCATTTACCTGTCCTGATATTAATCGTCTTAGGTGCTAAAGTATCCAGAATGTAAATTAGCACCTGTCTGCATACGACAAAGTGGCTAGCACACTCCAGCTTTGCTACTGTGTGGATTTGTGCTGCTAAAACCTTCTCTTTACACCTTGTCCTGTCATTTTTGGGCTGCTTTTCATAGCTTTTAAAGAGCGGCCAAAAATCTGTCTTCATGCCATTTATGTGAATAGATAGTGTAAAATATTCTTTAACCTATTGTTTTTACATCATTGAATCACAAGGGATACATGAGAAACTTTACACTGCAAAACTTAATTATACTTTTATTCAGTGGCTCTTACTCTTCATGAACATACTTTCCAAACTATTGCAAGGTCTGTCTGTGCACTGCATTTGTTGAACATCTAGCAGGATGTGCTGTAATTTCTGATTCGAGTTTTTCCTCCTCTTTAATGGTTTCCTTAATAAAATAACAAAATAACAAAATAATAAAAACATCTTAGCAAGGCCTGTTACTCCCTAATTGTTTCTGTATAATGCAATGAGCAAATATCTTACTCTGTTTCTTGCTTTTTATGATTAGCTGTGCTAAGAGTCCTGAAGACTCTTCTTATCCTTCCTGATCTTACTGGCCGTACTACCTGAGGCTTAATAGACAAACTGCAGTTTGAAGGAGAAGAGGGGATTTTGGCAATATAAGAGAAGAATGGCCCAAAATATCAAATATTTTTCACGCATAGACCAGTGATCAGACAAGTGCTATAAGGGCTAACTGTAACTTCCAACAGTCCCTGTGATGTGAATGAGATGTGAAAGATTCCTCAAGGCAGAAAAGGCCTTTTTTTATTTCTCCTTTCCCAAGGATGGTCACTAATTGCTTCATCTCCTCCTCCTACAGGTTGGAAATTACTGCATAATGATCACAAAATCCATTTTTGTCCATATCTGTTGTTCTTCTCAATCAATGCCTCTCCCGCTTCTTAAGCTGGGCTCCAAAATTTTCTCAGAACCTCAGAGAGTACCTTCTTTCTCAGTGTTTTTTTCAAAATGTGCCGAGTGCATCAAGGATACAATTTCAGTCTGTACTCCCTGTACTGTGCCAGGATACTGTGTCTCTTTGTCAGTCAGTTAGTGACTTCCTAGTTGGAAGCCACAGCCTTTGGTGCACTGCAAGTGCAAACCAGGGTTAAGTGCCTGGAGCTAGCCAAGCCCTTCTGAAATGTTCCTTAAAGCCAAAAAATTGTTTTAAAAGATGAAAACTGCTCAGAGAGGCCAAATGTTAAATCTAAAATGCCCAGCAAGTCCAGGGATATCCTCAGTTCCTTCTCAGAGAATGGTAACCTGACTTACTGAGATACAGGCAGTTCTTTCAGTAGGTCTGAATTATTGTAATCTGTCAACACTGTTATCCAGTATTGGTACATGCAAAAAGAGTATGCAGAAACAACTTCTAACTCTGTATTTAAAATTCATTTATGCATTTTGATTCTTAAAATCCAGTGAGAAATCTGTGGCCAAATGACTCCAAAAACTCCAACAGAAAATCATTAGTAGAACCTGATAAATAAGACACAGAAAAGTCAGATGAAATGTAAAAAAATCAACGTAGAAAACTCCATTTAGTTTTACAGTCAAGGGTGCTTTTCTTAAATGGTGTGGAAAGCAGAGCTATCCTCTTATACACATTTTTTTTCCTAAATAGTAAGGGACAAATGATAGAACTTGGCTAAATATGCGGCAACTATGGGTTATATTATTTCATTTTTGCTACTTTTATATTTAGGCATTTAGCTTATTGTTTTAGCAGTTTGGACTTGAAAGGTAATTTGTTAGGAATTTTAAGCATTTTATGCATGTTAAGCACTCTTCTTAAAATTGGGAGTATTAACTTTGATCAAAAACTCTGTAACTCTGCTTCAAGACTCAGATGACATAGTTATGAGCCAACTGGCAGAACTGGGCATAGCCCTATTCAGGGCTATTAGTATCTATCATTAATCTGATAGTAAGTTGTTAAAATCTAACTGTCCTATTAAAATCTAACCACCCTGTAAGTCTGTAATTTTTTCTTCTTGTTTTTTGCTTTGGTTGTGGCATATTCAAGAATGTAAGAATACTTTGGAAAGTAAACCTGAGAGAGCGTTCTGTGTGTTTTGTTCATTGCAGTTTTGGACAGAGGCAGCATAGTCACTGTCTCGAAATCTGATGAAAATATGTATTGGTCCCTTTTTCCACAGAACATCTCTTTATACATTCTATGATACTTCAAATGATTTGATATGCTTCAACTTTTGTTCTATTAGGAAAAACAGAAGAAAGAAAACTTCTACCAGAAAACAAAAGAATTCATGGAGATTGCTTTTCAGAAATTTTGAATACAAATAATCTTTTCATTTCAGTCTACTTTCTTCTAATAGTTACTTCTGTATATGACAGGGCAGACTCAAATAGTTTTCCAAACAGACTGCTGAACAACTCTATGATCCCTACTCAGTCCATTTATTCAGTTTGATCATGTCTCCACCTCCCATAACCATGAGACCCGTGATATTACACTCCGGTTAACATTTCTTTATTACTTACAGTAACATATTTCCTTTTCTTGTTTCTCTTCCCTTTTTCTATATCATGGGATAAGAGTTCTTATCTAAAAAATGAAGCCCTCATTAACTCCACAAACATCTGTGTTTGGCATATTCATTGAAAAATTGATCTAGCTGTGATTTTTCTCCCACACAATGTGGGTTCAAGCTAGTCTGTTAAGCTACTTTATTTCAGATAACTACTTTGATATTGAAATCTTGCCTGATCTTGCCATTGCAGCTGTTCAGCTGTTGTCACTGATGTGGCATTTCTGTTTGTAGGTCTGATGGAGGTTTAGTGCCCTTAAGTGATGCAGTTCATATTGATCTTCATTGTTTTCTTATTGATCCAGTACCCACAAATAGAAAGATTTCTGTGTTCTCCTCTTCTCTGTTTCTCACCTCTTTTCTGGATTGGAGGTCTCCCTGCATGTCCTGCATGTTTACTCTAGGTGTGTCTCCACACATTTCCAGGTTTGTCTCTTTCCTTTTTTTCCCACTTTGCCAAAGATCTATAGTATGTGTTAGAGCACCCCCTGCCTACTGATTCTTCTTTGACCACTGCGTGTTTCAAGATCTCATGGCAGAATAAATTGAAATATGAGTTCTTTTGTTGAATGAACAGATTACAAGAGCTGGTGCTGTTAGCTCTCACCTGCCATCTGAGACGAATTTCAGCTCGGTGAGTACTTCTTTCCTGTATTAAGCAGTAAAGTAAAAACTGACCATTGTGATCACTGTTTTGAGTTTGAACTGGACAGTGTAAGGAAAAGCCCCTTTCAGCAACCTTGGCTAGTAGGTAGTCAACCACCCCTGCTGTGACAAACAAAGGGGCATGCTGACACACGTCTCCCTTCGAGATTACTGCTCCAATCCCCACCTGCATTCTGCTAATTTCTTAATACACCGGGCAAAATATGATTGCAAAAGGAAATTTTCAGAGCAGTAGAGATTTTTCAGATGTATTGTGTTGCCATCTCACTAGTTTAACTCTCTTTTTTTTTTTCCACAGACCCTCATTCGCTTGTTAGTTCAATTTCTCACTCCTTTTGAAAAATTAGTATTCAAGGCTAAGTCACATATTACTTCCTACTAATACAATTTGTGGGATATAGATGAGCTGTTGAAGGATGAGGTTGTATAAAAAACTGGTTGTGTTTTTGGCTTTTTCTGTGGGAAAAACATTTTTTGCTTCTAAGTATCATCATAGATTTTCCACTAAAATATCCACTTACCAGTCACTGGTCTCCATACAGGATATATGAGGAAACACAAGTCTCTATTATTGGGATTTCAGATGCAGCTATCATTATCTTTTCTTTTCTTTTTCTTTTTTTTTTTTTTTTAACATTATGAAACATAACTGGAAACATTTCTTCAGAAAGTGGGCAATATTTAACGATCAATAACAGTGAATTGAGAGTGTGATCCTTGCAGCATAAACCAAGCTGTCAGACATAAGAGGGAATGATTTTCATAAATAAAAATATGTGTTCTGACCATAAAATTGGAAACCAGAAACTTTGAGCTATTATATTACCTAACTGAACAGCTATAAAGTTTAACATGTAATAATATAAGTAAGTAAACTTGAATTTAGGATGCAATTAAGAGTTGAAGAGATTTGAAGGTCACACCTTATTAGAATTGTCACAGATAATTTTTTTTAGTAGCAAAAGCACTACTTGTTAACCAGGTTTCTCACACAGATTTGTAATTATACAGAATTTTGAAGCTGGAAGTATTCCACTACAGCTTTGTTTGTTATTCCACCTACTATCACAGAGCTCTGACTTGTGCATTATGCGTCAAAACATATTCCATTCTTTCGGAGTTCTTGGGGAGGCAATACGATGTAATTCATTATGCCCTGAAGATAAACAGTACCTCTTGACCTTTTCAAGTAAAGTTGCAATATTTTCTTATTCCAGAATGTAATATTGTACTGAGCCGATATCAATGTGATAAGATAAATGTTTCCTTTTCTAATGTAAACCAGAGTGCACTACATTTATATAAAAATCTTGGGGGATACCCAAAGCCTCCAGATAAAAAGGGGCAGCTTGGCTATTGTAGGTCTGCATTTTTGAATTCTCAGTCTCAAAGCACAAAGGGCAAACTGCAGCCGGTCTTGAAGACGATGGCCATTTTTCAGAATTAACAGAGTTTTGTGTTGCCCAGTTTAGGATTCTCCTGAAGAATTTTCTTGCAAATTAAAAAATGTATAGAATTTGCTACCATTAGAAAAGCAACCAAACCAAAGCCCACAAAAACAGAGATTAAATGCCTTTCTTCTCAGTGCCAGGATCTTTTGAGATGTTCCGGTAGAAGCTTGTGAGTCAGTGCTACACTAGTGTGTAGTTAACTTGCTTTTTACTATACTCAATATTTCAGGAAATGAAAGACTAATGAGGAGTATTGTTTTATCTCATTTTTTTTTCTGCATTCTCTGCTGTTGTTCAGAGCACAGTTTTCTTTAGTGTCTTGGCTGTTCTATTTGTCTCCGTTACATTGCACATGGCACTTTTCTGATTGATGAAGTTGGTTATGCGCAGATGTGGTCACCGCTGTGGAGAGGGCTCAGAACATGGCACTTTCAGCTTCCCTTCTGCCTGTAAGACAATGCCCATATCCAAAGGCAGATGCATATTTGGCTTCATGGACTTGGCCCAAGTGTTTATGCAGAGTCCTAGTCTCTTCTTTCCTGGCAAATCTCTCTTCCAATGGCCTCATTTATCTTTATATGTTAAATGCTTTTGTATGCAGGTCTGCTTATTATGTGGCATGTAAAAAGACTCTTGTTATTCACATATATTCTATTCACAGAAAAGAGTGGCTTTAACTGCAGCTACTCTTACATGTAAAATGACATGGTACACTTTAAAATCAGTTGATTTTTGTTACTTCTGCTCTTCCTGTGTTTGGAACTTCATAGATATTCTGACAAGTTACTGCTGTAAGCAAAATTATACTGTTGCATTGTAAAGCAGTAACATCTTTGAACCCCTTCAGGCTGAAACTAAGACTATTCTAAACATACTAATCACAGCATATAAATTAGATTCAGCAGGGATTAAAATTCAGGTGAAAAGAGCAGTTAAGAACAGGAGTAAGAAGAAATGAAGTATCATTAAATCAGTCTATTTTACAAATGTATCATGTTATTAACTTTTTTTTGACTGTTTATTAATTTCTATTTATTTAAACTTAAGCAAGAGTCTTAAAATGTAAAGACAACATTTGGAAAGATTAAGGTCAGTATTAGGAAATTACCTAAAAAAAAAGTTTTGAGAGCAGACTTGAAGTTCTTGAGTGAAACAGAAATGTGAGTGAAGATGAGGCTACCATGTTGGGCAATGTAAGGAAGCCCCTGGAGTTAGCCAGGGAAGAAGACAACCATAAGAAAAGGAAGGCTGACAGATCAGAAGAAAAAAATGTAGACAAGGTTCTTTAGGGGGTAACATTGACTAGGACTTTGAGAATAAAGAGTTTGATTTTGGTTTGAAAACAAATGGTGTATTCACCAGGGAACCAAGAAGAATGTATGAACTAGATATTCTCTGCACTGGAAAAGAAGTATTTGTAGACTGATGAGGTTTAGAGACAAAGATCTTAGATTTTGTCTTAGCAGATGTGCAGTCATGCATATTACTTAGATACTGTTCTCTCTTTGGTCCCCACATTGAAGACAGTTCCACAGAGCTGCAATAAAGACAGTCCAAAATTTCTTTCAGCTTAAAGATAGTTTCTAGAAAATATATATACTTATATACATATATATAGAAGTTTTTGCACTCTGTATTACATAGTAAAAGAGAGCACTAAGGCAGAAATGGTACAAGTGACTCCACAGAGTGTTTACCACTCAATCTGTAGCTTATCTCTTTGCTCATTGTTGGGGATAGCTAAATGATCTGTATCAAATTTGTTCTGCAGCTGTCAGTACCTGCAAGCATATAAACAGGCAGGTAGGATTTCTAGAAGGCAGGTGACCACATCACTAAGAGGACTGCTCTAATTGGCATAATCAGTACAAGAAATGAAGAGTGAAAGAGCATGAAAATAGAATTACTTTTGTACCCCTTGAAAGGAGGCAGTAACGGGCTGCATTCATTTAGTTGTTCCTGCAGCTGACTGTGCTGAACTTCACCTGAACATAGAAAAAGGGCATTTTAATCTCCAAAACCACCCATCTGGCATTGTCCATTAATGTTAAACAGGAAGAAAAAAAAAAAAAAAAAAGAGGGGGTGGTGGTGTTCAGAAACATTTATATCTGACTTGAGGATTCTACAGAAAGGTTAGCCCTTGGTGGAAAGTGCCCCAGTCAAATTAAACATCTCTGCACACTCCATTCTTGTGTCTTGTGGCAGAATGGAGTTTGTCTGTGCCTTGAATTTCAGTGTCGCCTTGCGTTTCTTCTTTACTAGACTGAAGGGTTTGAAATCTGTTTGAAATCTGTATACCTTTGGATATTGCTTGAAATTAGCTACAGTGTGAGTAGACATGAGAGATTGACAGTTGAACACATATAGTAATCAGCAAGGACAGGATTTAATTGCAGCTAATTTGTACCGGTTGAACATCCCTCCATATAAAGATATGTTGTACTCAATTATATTTATAATGTTTTGGACAATCAACATATGGTAAAACTTAAAAGTATAAGCATTTAATCTAACACAGATTTGACCTGTCCCTTCTTCCTTTGCTTGTCAGAAGCTTTTGTTCCTTTCTGTATAGAAAACAGTTTCAGAAATGCAAGTCTCAATACAGGACCAGATATCTTCCTATGTTTGGTCCTACTAATTATTGGAATTTTAGGATGTATTAAAGGCTGCCATGTGAAATGTTGAATTAGCTCTGTTTCCAAAACCTTATTTTTACTTGAGAAATTCAGGAAACTTGCCGAAACTATATTACAGTGTGGGTGAATACATACAATTTGTCACAGGTTAGATACAACACAATAGTTTATGTCTGTGTGAATGTACATTGCTGAATCCCCTTCTTTTCTCTTGAGTAGAAATTTTCTTCTCCTTATCATTCATTTTCAATTTTTATAGAATTATTTTGTTGAAGCTTTAGGTGTCATTGTTTTGTCTTCTTGTGACACCTAGAAAAAAAGCCCCAAACTGAACCAAGATCAGAATTCTGCTATGCCATAAATAATATGGGGTAATATATTTGCAAAACTTTAAAAATATGTTCTAGAACAGAGATTAAATAAAGAGGTGCAACAGAGGCTTTTGGTTCTCAAAAATACAGACATGTTAAGAAAACATTGTCTGAAAAAAACTTAAAACCTGGAAAACAAATGCTCAAGTTGTACCACTTGCATTTGGCAGAATTTCAGAAATCGCTTCTTCCAAGAAATTTATTGATTGATAAAGGTGAAAATTCCTGCAGGCATTGCTCTTAGGGTTTTTTTGAACTTTAACTTTGTTGCAAAATGTCTACTTTGGAGTACTGTTAATTTGCATGTAAATAATTTTAAATGAGGCTCATGATACATCTTGTCTTGCAAGATGATGTAAAAGCTTGAGTGAATTCCACGTGTTCAAATTTCAAAGGATGGTGCCTGTTAGGTCACTTTGGTGTCTAACAATGTTTGTTATAAAAGAGAGGCTATCTATACTGCTTAAACTGTGTCAGACTAATCAGGGAAACACTTGCCTTGAAAATTAAGGATGTCAGTTTAAGTAAAATTAAATTTTTTTATTGAATAGCTTAATCATCTCCAGTCACTAAAATATGTATTCTCAATGATATTGTGCTGGCCTGATTGTTATACTCTGATTACTGTATGAATCTTATATAATACTTTCTAGTCAGGAAGAAATTTTAATTTCTCTTTGACATTACTTCCATTGTTTTTATTTTGGTGCTATTCTCTTTACACTTGTAAAAAAATTCTAAATATTGTCTTTAATGTACAGGTTTAGTCCATGTAGTCTTTCTGTGATTCACCTTTCCTCTGTGTCTTTTATAGCAATGAAGGAATAATTCAGTTATTCTTCAGAGGCACAAAACCTCTAGCCAGAATCTTCCCAAATTTTGATGCAGAAAAATCTTAAGAAAAATACAATTGATTATTATTTTTAAATACATTCCTAATACTTTTCATTTTCACAGTGTGCTTTTCCTGAAAAATCTCATTTTCATAGCATCCTTAAATTAAACAAATAAAAGCATTCATAGTATTAAAAAACCCCTTAAGTGCTTGAAGTTGGACCTTTTTATTCTTTTCACTTGTTTTTGCGCAAATGCCACTGGTGATACCTCAAAGCCTTTGCAATGCTCTCTGTCATCCAGTTCCAGAGTCCCAGCCACCTTTGCTGAATAACCTGCTCGCTCCTTTGTGCAGATGGGGTTCAGTCCCAGCACTGAGATCTGGGGCACTCAGAGTTGGTGACTAACCCGAGCTCTGGAAATTACATTCTTTAAAACCTTTGTCAAATTACATAACTCTGAATGCTCATTCGTAAGTGCCTAAACATGAGGATGAAAAATACTATCACCATACTAATATTTACAGAAATTATTATATGGTACTATTTTTGGGATTTGATTGATGGTAACTCTGGAGACAAATGCTTTGGATGCTTTGGGTTTTTTGCCACTGCTTCTGTGATGAAAGAAATTAAGGTTTTTTCATGAAACAGTGGCTGTTGTCAAAATTTTGACTTTTATCAGTGGAGCTCATCCCAGATCATGTGTCCATATAAAACTGGTACTTAAAACTCATCAGCAGATACGCCATGGGAGGTTCAGAATGCAGCCATTCAGAATGAAAGGAGTCTTGATTCCCCACCCCGGAGGGTGTGCTCTTGTTTCTGATGACAATTTGTTTTTCCAACCTGTTCAGCTATGAAATCAAGGTCCTTGACACTCTCCCAAGCCATCCCAAAATCACACCTGGCTGCTTCTGCCAAGAGAGGCTCCAAAACAACATGAGGTTCAACTATTTGGGGCACATAGCCATGATCTTCGCTAGTAAATTAAGCATATTGTTCCTGGATACTAAACTGAACAGTTGACACAGGGTGGGACACAAGTGAACTAATAAGCATTTTAGTTCCCAAAACTGGGATAGCTGCACCCAGTTCCACAGTCAAACTGGTCCTTGAAAAAGTCTGACTGCTGAGCTGTGCCAGGGCATAGCTTGGGAGAGTGTGGGTCAGCACAGGTAAAAAATGCATGCCCAGAGCTGTACTCACAGCTTGCTGCTGCAGAAAATCACGTTCTCAGTCACTGTCCAGTTTTCAGTGTAGGTGAAGCCTGAGAGAGTTGGTAAAAGTGATATTGTCATGATATTTTTCAGTAATGCACTCCCGATATTTTTTTGTAACTCTATACATGAAAGTGCTTGCAGGGTTCATGTCTTACTGTTATTAATGAACCTGGGGATTGCTGAAGTAGAGGGTGAGAACCTCTGACATTCATCTAAAATCAAAGATTGTTTCACCTGCTGGCCACAGCTCTTTCTTCAGGTACCAGCATAAGCCTTATGCCATAAACTGTGCTCCAGAAAGTATTTCAAAGCTATCCCAAAGTCCTCCACATAAAATAGTTTCTCTCCTGTTTTTATTCTTCAGTCCACTGTCCTATGGCACAAGAAGAGCCTTGGGAATTGCAGTAGACTAACAGGTATTATCCAGACCACTTTCTCATACAAGGCAACGCCTTCTGACTAAAAATAGTATAATACTATGATGTCTGTCATGTATTTTTTCCCATATCTCAGAAATTAAATTATCTAAATTTTATCCTGCAAAATAAAAAATCCATCTCTAATAGATGAAATAAATTTTTTTAAATAGCAACTAAATTAAAATTTACTGTAGATTGTAACACTGTACTAGTACTGAAATATCCAGTCAGGAATAGATCCATGTTTTGTGTGGTACTTGAAACTCACGGTATGAAGTGATCTAGTATGAAAATGTAGGTGAATGTTCACAGAGAAGATGCACTGCATCCTGCCCAGTAAATTAAATTAAAAGGCAATACAGTTACAGTTTGCTCAGGTTTAAAATGTACCAAGAAGGAAAAAGCAGGTACTGTAGAAAGGAGAATCTGGAAAATACTTATAGGACATGAAATCTGAACTCTGTACAATGTGTAAAGAGAAGTGTCTTTAGAAGAGAAGACTGGTTCCTAAGCTTAGACCATAGTAAGTTGATGACATCGTGGAGGACTGAAAAAATAAAAGATGAATATTCAAGTTTTGATTTATGTAAAGCAAGAATAGTTGAAGGAATATATGGAGTAAAATTTATATCTAAATTTCATTTCCAACATATTTTGACCATGTATTAGGTTGCCAGTGCTTTTTTCTTATGTGTATTTTAGTGATAGTGATTATGTAATATGTCCTGCATGGTTCAGAGGAAATTTTTACGGTCTGGTGCCAGAAGAGACTTTAACTGATGTGAAATATTACATATGTTTGGCACCAACATAACTGGGTGTGTCTGCTTTTACAAATGCATCTAAAGACAATAATGCCCCTGAGCATATTTATGATTATAATTCCTTGATTAGCTTGCTGTTTAGGAACATTACAGTAGATGCGAAGGCAGTATAAAAAGGATAATTTTTTCCTGGGTGAGCTTGATGAAGTGTGATGGAAACATCTACCTTTTAATTCAAATGCCTGACCTGTTGCATTGCTCATGTATATTACTTGGGAATTCCTTGCACAGTTGCTATCGGTTCTCCAGCACCTAAATGCCCTGGGAATTGCAAAATATTTCGGTTCCTGTTCTGCAAAACAATTTTAATCGCTTCAGGTCTTTTCTTTTTCATCCCTGCAAGTTTCTAATCATAAAGAATGTACTCCCTACTAGATCTCCTCACAAGGACTGAAACTAGGATGAGGAGCCCGAGGACATTTGCCTGTCTCTCTATACTTGCATTTTAGCTTAAAATTAAAGCTCTTTGTCATTTCACTCTTTTTATAATCTTCACTCTTAAAAGTCCCCGAAGTGGAGAATGCTTTCTCAGTAGCGCTGTCTACACGGACTGTTAAGGCTACCCTTCAAAACATACAATTCATTTGCCAGCAAGAACCTGAAGATTGGGATTCTTCAGAGACAGAGGTCTGTGTGTTGGATTGTGCTTGCTAGATCATCACGAGATGCACCAAAAAGTTAAAAGGTAGATAAGCAGTCCAAGAGAAAAGCTTAAATTTTAATAATTCAAGCAGGTCATAGTAGACCACAAATGCAGATAGCTCTTTCAGAAAGACAGAGAGCTAATCCTTGCTAATTTTGTCCAGTTTTCGACAGAATATAAGCATTACCTTTAAGAAAAAATAGTATTTTAGTTTTGTATGTGAATGCATTTGTTACTTCACACATATATAAACATATAAACTAATTTGTGATCATGGAACAGAGGTTCCTCTGGGGTCTCACTGTCCACACTTGGTACCAGATTTTAGTTCTTCAGAATTATTCAAAGGAGTTTAGATCAGACCGTTTGTTTTCAACACATTCTGAACTATTGCCCAATCCCACCATTGATAAGTTTAGTGTCTCGAAATGGGCTGCTATTTGCATAATTTACTTCTTGATCTCATACCAAGACAAGTTTTTACTGGTTGGGTTTTTTGTTTGTTTGTTTCTTTGTTTTAACTCCAGACCAAACTCCACTTCTATCTCCAAAACCTGGTTTCAATATCCTTGAAAGATTGCAAATAAAATGGCTGTTGATGTATTGCCTGTTTGCATTCATCTTTGTGGTTTCTTCCCCTAATCATTCTTTCAGTGAATATGTTCCTGTTAGTATAGTTCATGTTGACTAAAGTTTTAGAAAGTGTCACAAAAATATCCATTAAAAAAAAAAAAGTGCAGTAGGATTTCAGTTCAGCTGATTTTGCTTTAGCAATATAGACCGATTTTTAAAAAGTGGCTGAGATTACATAGTGACATTTGATCAAATTAGTTCATTAAAAACACGAGCGAGAACAGGTCAATTTGCTTTTGTTTTTTTTCATTTGTGGAGATGTCTGCTTCAGAGCTTCATTCTTCCCTTATTTTTGTCTTCTCATCTTAGTTCTCCATTTCAGCCACATCTCTGTTGTTTCTAGTAAGAATTGTAATAACAAGTAAATCTTGTTTTCTGCTACTGTTGTGCCCATACTTGGAGGTGAGGGCACAAGAATCCTGATCAGAGGCTCTGGCTGCAGTTAGGGCACAGAGCACTTACTTCTAAGCCATCTCCTGTTCTGTATACACTATTTCTCTGTTCAGTCCAAAATTTCAAGGATAGTCTCGTAAACACAGAAGTGGTCATGGAAGGTCAGAAAATTCCAAAGAACAACTCTGTATGTGCAGCTCTTGCTGATCCTCTGCTGTTAGCTCACCATGGAAACAAACCATGCTGAAGCTTCATGATGTTCAGTTTATGAGAACATGGTGTTATTTGAAATGTAGCGAGGTGTTAGACATCACAGTAATCCGAACTTGGCATGCTTTCACAGGAGCCACACAATCAAATAAAACTGGGCTGGGACACACTTCTAAAGATCTTCTGTGTCCCAGAGCAGAATTGGTTCTCTTAGCTGTTCCTTAAGATGCTTCTTGAACAAGTTCAGCAATAATGATTTTGCAGCATGTACACAACTTATTGTACTCCTCCACTACTCTAGCACTGGAAAGTTTCTTCTCAAATTAGTTAAATCTCCCTGGATTCAGTTTAAGGCCATTCTTGCTTGTCCTTCCCATGGAATACAATTCATTTGTTCTGTGCAAAAACTTGCTGATGACTGCTACTGCTTTAGGGTTGGAGTTTTTTCCTGTGTTTATGGTTAGACTTCTGCTATCCCATATGTTGGATTTTCTCATTGACATCGTTACTACAGTTCTTATCTGCTTACTGGTAAAGTAGTCCACCTCTTTGAACCATTGTGCCCCAAGCTGGGTACATTTCACTGAGTCTTTAGAAGGTTGAGGAAAGTAGAGAAGATATCAGTTTTGTATATGACACTCTTATTTTTATATCCCAGTTGCTTTTATCATAATAATATGACAGAATATTTTTATGTGTTTAATACATGGTTTTCATCACAGATATATGTGTTAAATTTTAGATTTCTTTAAATTATGCTCTTGTAAGGACTAAAAGTCAATAATTAGATCTATTAAAACTATTTAAAAACACTGTTTAAATTTATAATATCAAATGTGAAACCCGGTCATGACCTTTTTCTTCTCCACTGATTATCAATTGGATATTTCAATAATGGCTTTTGTGCCTTTGTCCCATACAGTAAAAGCCTGATACGACCATCTTGATAATATTTCTTTTCATGGTTACAGTTTCACTCATTCCCTGGATATGGATTTGTAAGGGCAGTGGTAAATCAAATTGTTATCATTCAAATATTTGGAGCCCTTTCAATCAGTGGCTCTTCAATAGATGTGTAATTTCTCACACTTGGGCTGGCTGAGAGAGTTTGATTAGTATAATTCCTGTCATTTTATTTGATTTTGGTACCGTGTAAATCCATTCTCTTTGATGGCTAGTTTTGGTTACTAGCTTACAGGGAGGGTATCCAGATGAGGAATCTGTGCTTCTGATGTTTTGTGTCAGCACTCCTTTACCAGTGAGTGCAGAATGTAATTTAATTGAAAATAAGTGGTAAAGATAGACATACTTCATTCTGACTTCCAAATGGACAGGGCTATTTTAGGGTAAAATTGTTTTGGCATTTGTTCTTCCCATGTTATTTTACCTCTCTGTGTTATTTAACAAAACTAATCAGTCCTCAGATCTGTTCTCTCAAACTTGAGGTTCTATTCTGGGAATCTTGCTGTTGGCCAGAACAAAATGTTTGAGTGCACGGTTCCTTCTGGTTTGTATCTGCCTCACTTTTTGGTTTAGTTTATATCTTGGTGATGATTTTTTGTTAATAATTTGATTAATAATGATTACAGCTGGTGGTGGGGTCAGCGGCTCTGACCCAGGAAGAGGTGACTGGTCCGGAGAGATGGTCCCGAAAGGAATCGCCTTCCCGAGGTCCGGTGTCTTCCCTCAGCTGCTGGCAGAGGGGCCCTTGCAGAGGCTGTCAGCTCTTTAGTGATTATCAGCTCATGATTCCAGCTCAGCTCTGCAGGGCACCTCCAGGCCAAACCAGACCAGAGAGAGACGAGAGGCCCGTGTGGCTGGTTCCGCACAGAGGTAGCTTTATTGTTGATCCCCTCTGGCAAAGGGGAAAGCCAGGGACGAGCTCTCTCTCCCCACAGAGCCAGGGGGCTTCCTTTTATAGGGATACAGGGGATCAGTAGGGGACCAATGGGTTACAGAGGGTCTGGGACAGACCAATGGGTTACAGAAAGATCTGCATAGTGTCTCTCAAAGGATTGTGGGTCCACCTTTCCTCACCATGACCCAAGAAGTGGCTGCCTTTCCAGGGAGTCCTGCTGGGCGATTGCAAAATCTCTTGTCTCAGCAGAGATCCCTCCAGGGCAAGGGCTGGGCATATCCCACAAATAATCTCCATGGTGAATTAATTGTCTTTAATTTTAAAATTTCCTTTCAGGTTTTTGTCAGTTAAAACTATTGCCTTCTAACAGCCTTCTAACAGTTACAGTGCTTCCTTTGATACTGTGTTTCTTTCCACTCCCAAGGTTGCTCTGAATTTTGATCTTCGTATACATGGGACCGTCCTTGCTTTAATTTGCTTCAGCTCCTTTCTTATTTATAAATTACCAAATCATCTATTATTCTAAGTCAACACTACTTTGTTTCTGACTTCTTTAATTGAAAGTAGATTTCACAGCCAATAAGGGAATGTCTACAATGGACAGACTTGAAAGAAGGTCTTTTTTTAACCAACTCCTTTCAAATCCTATGTATACTTTCTACCATATATGCATAATATTATATAAACTTACAATAATTTTAAGGATTTTTTTTTATTATTTCTGGCTTCACACATGGGATAGCTGTATTGATCGTTCTTCTTTGCTTGGACACTTAAATAGCTTCTATATATCAGCTAGCAGATTTTCATTGGAAACAGATCATACCAGTTTTCATGTGGAAATCTGGCACATGCCACCATTACCACATTCTTTTCATGTAGAACTAAGAGATTAGCTCTCCTGTTTAGCTATTACATGTCCCAGTCTTTTAAAAATCACACCACATGGAAGAATACAGTAGTGTCAGAATAATTGTGAGCTTGTATTGCTGGCATTTTATGTGTGTACTTTTTTTTAAAATTTCATAAATTCAGTTAGTCACTGTGTAATGTAAGTAGTAGAAAAGAAGTAGAGTAGATTGCCTGCTTCTGTGTTGACAAAAGGAAAGTTAAGTTCAGGCATGTGGGATGAAAGAAAGGAGATTGTCAGGTTTGAGCACAACTTTGGTGTTGTGAGCCCCCATCTCTGCTAACCCTTGACATTTGCATTCTTCAGCTGGTGTGAGCTTTGGAGAAAGCATTTGGATTTGCTGTCAGGCACCATGTTATGCATAGTCTGACATGGAGCCCTAATGACCAATGCAGACTGTCTACAGGGAAGAAATTCCTGCTAATGCCGCCAGGAATTGAAGCATGTAACTGTTATGGGTGTTTTGTTTCTCGTTCTTGGTCAGTCAAATAAGGGGCAGGGAACATTAAAGAGTTGTTTTTGCAAAAGTCTTTAGAATCTATTAAATTGGGTTATAGGGAGATAATCTAAATTGGCTTTAAAAAAGGAAATAGGTAAACTGCTAATTATTAGTGCCCTGTATTTATTTAGCATCCTTCATAAAGGAAGAAAAGTAAGACACTAAACAAAAACAAAAAAAAAACAAAACCAAAAACAAGCAAAAAAACAAAAGCCAAGTAACAACATAAAAACCAACAAAAATGGACAAACAAACAACAAAAAAAAATCCCCCCCCCCCAAAAAAAAAACCCAACAGCAACAACAAAATTGCCAAAACAATTAGAGTGAAAAAATCTGGTAATTAACTATTATTTTTCACAAAACTAGTCTAATTACGAATCAGTCATGGTAAAATGAAAGGTCAATAACTACAGATGCATAATTTCTCTCTGATAGATTGCTGTTAGAAAATAGGTTTATGACAATTATGTGATTAATTTCCTTTTATTAAACAGCATTATAAGACTTCATGTTGCATTTATCACTTTATTACTGTTACTTTTTCTCTTCAACTGAAAATTAATCCTGGATAACATCAGGATAGAACAGAAGCTCAGGTAGACTGAGGATCATTTCTTCCAGTGGTGTTTGTGCTGCAGGGAAGACCACAAATCTGAATCAAAATTAGAGCCTCAGTATGTGAAACTGGCAGTATCAGCCTAAGAAAACAAAACACACATGCACCATCACCCCTGCCACCAGCCAACCAACCAACCGACCAACCAACCAACCATCAGCAAAGTGCTTTTAGTCCAAGGAAATGAGAGCCAGATCCAGAGACGTTCTTATGTTTTCTGAGCTGAAACACTTGAGAAATTTAAGTTAAACTGTGATCCGGAACATCTTTCCCTACCTGCCCCCAGCCCTCAGCGTTCTCTGCTGTTTTATTTTGAAATTCACCAGGCATGAAGAGTTGCTGTCCTGCACAAGTGGAGAATTTTCCCAGCCTTGGAAAAGCTGGGCAGCCTGGGGATTCAGGAGCCAGACAATTATTTGCCCAAATTCCTGTAGTGTTAATACAGTAAATGTTTTCAAACACATTCAGTGCTCACCTAATCCCGCCCTGTAGGTTTGGCTTACTACCATGTTTGGTGGGCACTTCTTGTCCTCCTGTCTAGCAGCCTGGTGATAGGACTATTTGGGATTGTAACACAGTGTCGAAGACTATTGCCTCTTCTTCTGGAGCACAATATAGTTTCAAACATTTTGATATCTTCCAGGTTTGTGTTCTACTATTAGGCAAGGCTGTGGGGCACCCTCATCTAGATTCAGAAGACAGAAAAATCTTTTTTTTTGTTTAAGTATTGACATAGCTTGATGTTGGGTTAATTGAGTGAAATACTTCTTAGGGAACATACAGTTTTTAAAATTAATATATTCCTTGAGATAGGTGCCAATAACCGTAGCTATCTGGTCCCTCATTTCTACTTCTGTAGGGAAACACTGTAAAAATTGTTGTCTATCTCTCCTAGGTGGAATCAGACAGGTTATGTGGCTTGGATTTCTGTTACATACAGGATTTCTTTAACTTTGGGGGCTTTCTGGTGTGACACATTTGTCCTCAATTTTCTTTGTGTGGCTTAGTGTAAAAAGAGTGTTGTTCACTGGGGAAAATGGGAGTTTGCCTTCTCTATCGAGTCTTCTGGAGAGACTGCTGCTGGAAAGGAGTTGGATCATCTTAAATTCAATATTCTTTGAATAGTGCTAACTGCTTTGCTACTCCATTTGGAAAGATTATCAGCTGCTGTGCTGACTGACTCTGATAGTCATTAGACAACTTTCTGGGCAAACACAATCAGTGAGAGACAAAGGTGTAGCAGTATCATTTGAGTGCTATTAGGAAGAATTGAACAATGTTGTCTTTCAGTCACTGTCTTTTGAGGGTTTTGTACAACTGTGGGTAATTCTGGGATTCTTGTTGGGAGCCGGCCAGAGAATAGGCCCCCAGCAAGTTATAAAGGGTCAGAGGTTCTCCTGGAGTGGTTTTTATAATAAATGTAGCTATGTAATCATTTGGTTAACTTGTTATTCAACCAGTGCAGAGCAGTCTTTGGCCTTAAATCCAGCTTAGCATGTTGATACGTTTCGGTTGCATAGTGCTACCAGCAAGATGACTCTCGTTTGACATATTCAGCCATTTGGAAACTTGTATGTTCAGAAACTTATTTTACGTTCAGCAGGAATGTTAGGGTATGCAGTCATTTGAAAAAAATAAAATAGGGATTTGGAATTAGAAAAAGGAAGGAATCTGGTTGACTTCTGGCAAGTGTTTTGGTTTTCTGCAGAATGTACACCTCTTGTCAGTATAAATAGGGAGTGCCTGTATAAACATTCTTGTTTCGCCTGTTCCACATAATAGTTTCTTGTATCATATTTCTTTTGACCTCGCTATCTGAAACCAATTACAGGAGATCCATTTGGGCCGCATCTATTTTCATAAGAAGCCCAGGCAGCAGTGTTTTTCTCAGAGATGAATATCAACATCAAATATCCTTCTGAGTGCTTTGTTATTTATGTTTCAGAGAGATTTTGTAGCCTTCAGCTCTCAAGAATGTGTCACGCTGTGCTGTTTATACATTGACGATATTAATGGGCATAGATGTCATTTTTCATTTTAACGTCTCAAATGCAACAGGCTGATAGGTTAAACATTCCTGGTTTTAAAGGAAGGATATGAGTGACATCTGTTTCCTAAAAATACACATATATTTACTTTCGAAAAACTAAAGTAATAAGTTTACCATTTTTACGTGACAGCTTTCACTTTATTAAAATGGTGAAACTTTAAAAATATTTTTGAATCATGCTTATATTAAATAGAAGGGTTTGGAATACAAAATTAAAGCAAGTTATATCTCATAGTATTATTGCCAACAAATGGCAAAATCTACTGCAATTTATCAACATTAATAGTGTGAGTTATATGCAATTATTTTCTTTCTTGTTCTGCTTATGTTTTAGCTATGCCAAAGCTTCATAGTAAATATTAAGAAGTAATGTTCCCAGTAAATATTTTACTGGAAGACACAGTGAGTTCTGGAGACCATATGCCCAAATTTCCCTTCCTATATAGCTATTACTTAAAGCATTATAACGATTTTCATTTGCGTAATTAAAATAATTTCTAGTCCTCAGTTCTTTTTATTGCTTTTGTCATTGAATTTTTTTTTTGTATAGTTTTACTAATTTAGATAACTTAATTAAGGAAAAGTTCCTACTAAATTTGAAACAAATGTTATTGGAAACTAGATACAATTTTGACTGCCCTAGAATCTGTTCTTTCTGCACTTAACTTGAGGTGGGACTCAACATAAATTTGATCTGCCAGATTTATAAGTGTCTGTTATTTTCTCTTCAGTACACTGTTTTTGTCACAGAAATTTATAAATGATACATGGGATGGGTGTTTTTTGGAAGTGTAGATGTTAAACTATGAATTTTGAAGGATACTTTCAATTTGTCAATTTATTTTGCACAGATTTAATAGCAGCAAATGAATTGGTAGAACTAATGTTTTATAGTCTCATAATCTTTACTTACGAATAATGTCAGTAATAATGCTTTGAAATTAACAGTATTTCTGGGAGGTTGTTTACCATGTAGCAAAATGTAGAGTTAAGCAGCACACTGGGAGAAAAAACTATCATATGATGACTGCTCTAAGAACAAAGGCTGACAGTGATTTCTCCTTATGAGTTTTAAATCATCTCTGATCTCTTGAAATTGTTTTCTGTTCTTCTTCTATCTCCTGTGTTTACAGTAATCTAAACTGCCACAATAAGATCACTGAAGTATTCAGGTAGTCATCATTTATAAGACATTCTGTATTAAAAGATAAGCCTTTACTCCTTTAGAGATATCCCAACCAGCACATATGAATCAAAATAGTTTAAGTAGTAGAGCCTTTTATGCAAGCATATCCTGTTGTGCTGCCTTGCTTTTTCATGAAGTGTGACTCTTTTTGTAGTTAGCTGTAGGAAGTCATACTTTCTTAGGCTCATTCCATGGGAGTATGCTAGCCACAATTTGAAATCATACTGTCTAGATTAAATCTAAGCTACAGCAGACTATAATTCTCTAATTTTCAAGTACTGTAAATGTACAGCTTTACCAGATGCTTACTTGCTTGTTTTATTGCATTGATGTGGTGACTTTGCTGCTGAGGAAGATTAGGATTTATGCAACTGCCAAAAGAAAAAAATATTATCTTTATGGTTTTTTCCATGTCCTCTTACTCCAGATCTCGTTCTGGCAGGATCACCCCAAGTGGTGAGGTTGATTTTCCTCTACAGTCTCTCATGACTGCAGGACTGCAGTAGTTCTCTTGCTTCCATTCAAGTTTTCCTTTTGAAGAGCACTAGAGATTAAGAAGGAATATAAATTTGCCACAGATCTTCTGTTTGTGCTTTTAATCTATTTTTGCTTAAACCACTGAAGATGTTGGGACCAAATCCTGGTGCCCCTGAAATCAACAGATACATTTAACTCTGATCTCAGGCAGAGAAGGACTGTCCTTTAGGATATGCTCAAGAACTGTGAGTGCAGAAGAGATCATGCTGTTCACATAAGAAAGAGGGCACCCAGTGGTTCCTTGGTAACAAAATATTTCAAGTGCACTTTTAAATATGTTAACTTTTGTTTATTTTTGGCAGAGAGAAGATAGTTCTGTGCATCTCATTGCTTAGGTTTAGAGGAATGTATACTCTTTGTAAAGCTGACCTGTAATTACTTGAGAATTTGATGAAACAATACAGGGATTGTTGTGGGAATGTCTCCAAATGTTAAAAGTCTGCTCTGCAAACTTTGTACCAGGGCCTTCTATGGGGAGACGAATCAATGTTGTTAGGAGATGGTACTAGTGCATTCACTTTGTTTACTTTGGTTTTCTATGTCTGCCTGCCTTCTCAGAAAACTTGCTTGGAGCCAGACTGTAGCAGCCCTCTCTCTGTCTTTTCATAATTGATCAGGGGATGACTGCCTTCCCTGAGGGTTAAGACGTGGCAACTTTTTCTGTTTGCTCAGCATCTCAATGCAGTAGTTCAAACATTGTTCACACCAGCTGGCAGTGTAATGCCATATGCACATCTTGTCAAAGCAACTGTTGTCATGGATACTCGAAACTATCTTAAAAACCAGCTCATTTGAGTCTAATCAAAATTGTACCTTTCTTTATCAGCTGAGAATCTTTATTATTTTAGGGAACATTGATCAAATGGCATTTATTGCAGCACATTCCATCTACAGTAGGTTTTAATATCAGAAATAATAGTGTGATGTATTGCAAAGCTATAACTGCTATTTATTGAGCTGGTTTTTCTAAGGGGAAAAAAATGAGTTCTCCAGGTAGTTTCAGTGGAAATATTTTGAATCAGGTTTTTTGGGGTTGTTTTTTTCTTTATTTCTCAGTAAGTACCACTTTAAAATAATTGACATTTTAAAAATAATTTTATGGGGAAAAATAATATAGATTAGCGTTCTTCGGGTAAGTGGAATGTTTGTTTACATTTCATATGTTTAACTGTATTTTGCCGAGTTGGAATGAAAACATAAAATAAATGAAAACATCTTCTATTTTGATTGGGATACTGTCATCCCTGAGCCTGATCTGGTTGGTTGAGTAGTAATTTCTTTGTTCTCTGATTTTCCTAAGAATGCAAATTAAAACCACTCATTTTTATTTGGCGTTAAAACTGCACTCTTTTTTTTTGTCAAAGGAGAGGTTTCTCCTTGAATTGTAAGTACAAAAAGTGTTTTTAATCTTCAATGAATATCCTTATTAATTCACTTTCAAGATAATCTGATGTTGATTTGTCAAATTTAATTACAGCTTCTGGTAACACTTGAAGTCTACTTGCTTTTACTTCAAATTGTAATACGAAAATGCAAATTGAATGATAATTTGCAAGGGAGTGGGCATTTTAGTTGAACACTCAAAGACAAGTTCCTTGTGGAAATGAGGCTATTGATGCAGTTTATGATTTTTCCTCTTCAAGCACTTCAAACAAATTAACTTTATTTCCTGCAGGATTTCATGTACATCCATAAATTCTAGTGAAGTCCTATATATGTACTTTCAGAATATTTTTTTTAATGTTACAAGTAAAAAAAAAACACCCTGAAGTCTGAAATCTAGCAAATACAAATCAAATAGGAGGGGATTTTTTTGATTCAATTGGACTTTTACCTAACATTAGCAATGAGTAACTGATTTCTTTCTAAGAATTGGTTGAATTTATTTACTTTTTCTTTTTTTTTTTTCTTTTTTTTTTTTTTTTTTACTTTTAGGCACTCCAGGCAGCAAGGCAGCTGCTTTTACAGCAACAGACAAGTGGACTGAAATCTCCTAAGGGCAGTGAGAAACAGAGACCGCTGCAGGTTAGTAAAGTCTCCTTGCTTTTGGTGCCTTAATCTCAGGGAAGAGTGCCGTGCTCGCTCACACGTGAGGGGTGTGTGTCAATGCCTGTCCTCTAATGCCATGTCTGGGCGTATCCACATGCTGCAGTTTGCAGGCTTCTTGCTGCTGACTTCACAGTAAAAATTCACTATAGGATACAAAAGCCTTTTGTGACTATAGATGCTTAAAAGGTCTAAGACTGAGTTCAGTAACTGTGGTATATTAATTCTTTATAGACATGTTACAAAACTGGTATGTGATTTTTATACATACATGGTTTAAATGGTAAAAACACGTTGAGGGCAAATCAGTATCCGTGAAAAAAAAAAAAGAAAAACTAAATAATTCACAGGTACTATATCTAAGTGAAAAACAGAGAAGTGTTCAGAAACTGACCAACACCAAGTGCATGAAATTATGAAAGAGCTGCTTCTGCCATTTTAGAAAAAAACATATGTCATGAAGTTTCACATTAGGATGTTGTTGGGCTTCAGATTGTGAATGGGTAAACAGAAGTTCTGTTATTGAATAGTTATTTCAAATGCATTAGTAAATAAAGATATTAAGACAGTTTTATTCTGGGAAAATTTTATCAGTGTGGTGTTTTCATGAGGTATTAATTCCTTTATTCCTAATGCAAAGTTCCATATGAAATTGTATTCTTCTGAGAAAACTTGTTCTCTTTTGTATATAGACCAAATATGAGTGCCTAACTGCTGAATTATGTTTTGTTGCAGACAATTTTATTTCATTCAGGAAATTTTTAAAAGTATAAATCCTCCTATTCTCTTCCTCAGATCTATTTTTCTGGGTGAGCATTTATTCTCTCGGGATTTCCCCTGTTTTCTGGTGGAGTAGGGTGTTTTTATCTCATTTTTACTTTTTGTCATGCATAATGGAGGACCCCAGGCACTAGAATGTATTTTTTTCTCCACCAGGGAAATGCTGTGAAATTTGTTCACTTGTGCAATTTCTGAATGTGATTCACATTGTCCCCTTTTCTTTGTGAAACTTGGTGGAGCAATGTTGGACACAGCAAACAGTTCCACATTCCTGATCAGCTCTCTTCAAATATACTTTTAAGGTTTTATTTATTTGCTCAGAACTGAACAAGAATTTAGGAATATGACTAAAGAAAATGGAAAAAAGGAAAACATGACATGATGGCATCCTGCCATACTGTAGCTGTAGTCCAGTCCTGGCTGAGGCTGCGTCCTGGGACCCTCTCAACTTGCCACTCTTCACCCTTGACTTTGCTTTGTATCAAATAGGTTCTGCACTGAAGGCACATAAGAAGAGTAGTCATAAAGGTAGAAGCTTATGAACTATGTGGGTTTTTAAAGTTTTTAAAGTGGAATTAGTGACCTTGAAGGGTTGAACCACAGAAATGATTGATTTAATGAATATTGTGAAAGTACTTTATTCTGTTAGCTCCTCATTCTGAAAGATAGCATGGGCTGTACAAGGCATGTAGAAGATCCATCTAGCCCTATGTCCTGTCTCTAAATTGGCCTACACCAGGCAATAAGGAAAGTATATGAAACAGGCATAAATAGTGGTATTTTCCCAGTATATGTTTTCCAGTGATCTTACTTTAATCCTCCACATTTTAAACCAGCACAGTCTGGGAGCTACTGACTTCTCTTTTCACATTCTCCACCCATTCACAAACTTTCTTTACAAGGTTAAAGAAGTCTGGGGGTGCACTGTTTGTGGTAGGCATTGGTGAAATGGTAGGAAACCGTGTTTGGAGGCAAAAGACGTGCGGAACCCAGAGGTTTATGAGATGAAGAGAGGGAGTCTTGTGCTTTCATGCTCTGAAAACTCTAACACTGTCCTGATGCCTTTTAAATGCTAGGGATTGGTGTGTTGGTGCTGTATCACTTGTTTCCCAGGAGGAGTCAACATCTCATGAGTCATACTTGAGAAGCAGGAAGAAGAAAATAGAGCAAATAATTTTATTTTCAGAATTGTTACATGCTTCCTAAAGCCTAGATTATTGCTTATGTTTCCAACTTTTTCTTCCATTATCAGTGTGTACACAGTGCCTCTTGTTGGCCTTGAACACTTCATTTGGTTCATTTTTAAAGGAGAGGAAAAATGGAATTTGCTCCCAGACTTTGGTTTTATGTATCAAATACCATGTAAATTCAGGTATGAGCACAAACTACATTTTGATTTTCTTTTCTAGTGAAAAGGATGTGTAAAGGTTTTGGACGAGAGTCCTTGGAGCTTTTCTGTGGCTGTCTCTTACTGCCCGTTTTTCATCATGTAGTGGAAGTTCACACTTAGATCATCAAGTTCCCTGTTTGACCAAATACTGTCATAAAATTGTATAGCATTATTATTTTCTTATGACAGATTTAGTGGTAACTTCTAGCAGTAGAAATTGCTAAATTTGTATAAGGTTTATAAGACAAAAATTGAGGTTTATAAGACAAAAATACTTGTGTTTGTGATCAAGAAAACACACTTCTCCCAGTATTTTAAAATACTTTAAAATTAGTGTGTATCTAATTCCCTCTATTTCAGAGGAATTTACTAATCTGGCAACTGTTGATACGTTAGAATAGATTTATAAATCTAGTAAAAATGTAATAAAACTTTTAAAACTAGCTCACACATCTGCAAGCAAATGTGGGTATTAGGTATGCCTTGCCCATGCATCCCTGGTGCTCTGTATTTTGATGTATACTGTTCTATTATTCCAAGTGCCAAAGAGGGAAAAAACCAGTATTTATTTTAGTGGCTGTCTTTTGGAGGGGGGAAAGTAGTATATGGTGTTTTTATGTATGTTCTCGCTGTTATTTCATAATGCGTCAAGTATTTTAGTGACTTACAGCACCTACTAGCTAATCAGCAAGTTGAAAGCTGATAGAAGAAACCTTCAAATTTGTGTCCTCAGCTTTGCAAAAAGAGGGTGTTGGGTAAGTCCTCATGTTCTACTGTGCTTTACTGAGGGGATGTCTTTAGGGGAACTGCTGGAATTTTCCTAGAATGGTTTGAGTGTCTTTTGTATCTTCATGAAAAACCTTTATAAATTTACCACTAGCTATGTGATCTGTTGTAAAAGTGCAAAAGTTTTTGGTTTAGTTTCTAATGCAAAAGTTACTTTTAGCTAGTAGTTATCCTATATTTTCAGGGAGAGGAGGCTTATATTTAGATTGTGAGTTAACAGAATACCTGCAAAAATTACAGTTTTAGATAGACGCTTGTCTTGATCTACTATTACTTTGATTTACATTTGTCTGGGTTTCACACTGCAGATGGCATAACCATTAGCATGTCTTATGTAAAACAGAAGAAGAAAAACATCCCTTTTGACAGGCTTGAGTACCAATTGTGGTAGTGATTTTACTTTCATGTATAGATATCCGAATAAATGTATTTGAAACATGTTTATATATGCCGTTCATTACACTGATGCCCGAATTGAATGGATCCAATCAGTACGTCCATTGATTAATGACATATTGCAAAATAGCTATGGAGGGTTTGTGATGAGAGTTGAGGATAATGTTAACCTGCATATGATGAGATAATAGCATTTACGATTTTACCATGCATCCTGTAAAATATTGCAGTAGTAAGGTTAAGATTTTTGTAGTAGTGTTTTTTCTTTCAGAATATTTTTCTTTTCTGTAGAATTTGTTACAATGCTAATCCATGGTGAAGCTTACTGATTGCTTTCAAGGATTTCTCTCCCTATCACCAAATTTCCATAGTAGGCATAAGAAGGAAAAATGTCACCTCGACTCTTAGAACATGTAGTTCTTTTTCCAAGGGCAGAAAGTTACTGTCCTTACAGCCACTGAAGAACCTGGTGTCATTTAGCTTGAGTTTTAAAACTGGCGGCTTTATTTTCATGTTACATTTACAGTCATGAGTGAAACATGGTGTTCTTCAAGAACTGTGAGAGCACAAGCATAACCCAAAGGTAAATGCTGTCAATTTTCTGCCATTGGTGGGTATTTGTGTACAGCTTTGCAATTATTTCTCTTCCAGGTAGGCAACCTCTATGCTTAGACTAATCTGTCTATGATTCACATACTGTTGTTGTCTGCACAGCGTGGTGATTTGCACAGTTAGTTGTAATTGTATTTGTTTGCCTAGTTGTTTTTTCTAGAGACAATAATGTCTCTAAATGAGTAGTTTATTTTCATAGAGTCAGACTTTGAATGTTATGTCAATTAGAATAAATAGATAATTATCTTCAGCCCCATAGTTTTATATATTGATGATGAACTGGTTGTTTTTCCCTTCAGACTAGGAGATTTTTGTTTCAACATCAGTACTAAAGCATTCTATAAGAGGATGGCATGTCATGAAATCATGACTCCTGGAATCAAAGGGTTAAGCTCATTGTGTACCAAGCCTGTTGTATAAATATCATGCTGTATGGAGTGTTGAGTTGTTATGGTAAGCTTTGTTTATTTAGCATAAGCACTCCACTGAAGTGTAATAATTTGATAAAATTTGGGAAAAGTATACACTTAAGTTTAATTACTTAATTTTTATTGCATTGGTGCATAACATCAGAAGAACCACTTTTTTTAAAAGACACTCAAAATGCAATAATTTAGCATGAAAATCTAGCATGAAAAGATATTCATAGACTCTTTTAACCTACTCTCCTTGCTTTACTCTATCCTAGTTTGGTCATCTCCCTTTGGATCTTCATATGGGCCGAGTTTAAAATTCATTGCACATAATAAATAAGCAAACATATCATTAATATTGTAACCTTTAGTTACTTTTTTAAACATATATAAGGAGTTGATGAGAGATAAGAAATAGGGAATGTGGGAAAAAAGAAGCAAACCCCACTGCTTTTAAATTATATCCTCTGATTTAATGCACTTTGACTTCAACCATGCATGCTTAATGTCAGTCAAAAAATTGCCATTTTAAAAACAGCAAAAAAACTTGTTATGGTTGTAACCTAGAGAGTTTTCTTTGCATTACATTGAACAAAAATAGAAATAAATCTAACTGGTTTAAAACTCTTTTTTCATAAACTGCATGTTACATATTTCTGTTTATCTAATGCATGCTGCTAAGCATATGAAGTAGGAGGATTTTGTACATGGTAGAAAACACTGATATAGAAAGATGCAAATGCATAATATGTAGTGTAAGAGGAGAGTAGTGATAAACAGTCTTTCTCCCTCTTGAGTATAATTCTAGAGGAAATGCGTGGCCTACATATAAGCAAACATTGAGGCTTGGGGTAAATTAAATTTGGAAGATAGCTGCTGGAAAATCATAAGTCCCATTTTCCCTTGTAAGTCTATTCGGAGGAATATGCAGTTATCCTCTGAGGTGCAGAAATTTGCATCAGTGATACCCACTCTAAAGGATAACCCCAAGAGATGGAAAGAAGGCAAGGAGCTGTTTTTACGTAAGGTGTAGGGGGAAGGGAAAGGAGAAATATCCATGTTCAAGCTTATATGATATAGAAAACAGGAGTTCCAGTAAGGAAGAGGCATAAATACAATAATAAAGAAAAAAAACCTGGACATTATTTCCTTCATTTACAGTGGAGGTGTCAGTATTACAAACTTGCTGGGATGGTCTTATTTATATAGATAGAACTTGCTCCAAAGACTTATGTCCTGTCTTTGACAACCTTTTGTACTCATGGAAACCCATATTTTGCATCATGTCCCATCTTGCTGTAAAATCTTTTAATAACAGATAGACTTAAAGTCACATTTTACTCTTGAAAACTTCCAATATTAAAAACATACATGTATTAAGAAAGTGGCACTAGTTAGTATAGTTTCGTTTTTAACTTAAAGTATATATGTGTCACCTTGAGGTTTTATCTCTTATTGTCATTTTCAGGAATATAAAATATTCCAGCTAACCTTATGTGTGATCTTTGTAACGTGAAAATTTTAACTAGCAGTCTTCTAATGGAAGTTATCACATAATAGATTCGTTTGTGTCTGACGGAGACAAAAAAACCCACAAACAACTAGCTGATACAGAGATCACATCTTTATCCTGACAACATTGTTGCAGTATTGTAAATATTACAACATTGTTACAATATTATAAAATATTTTGGATTCATAGGAAAGAAGTATTACGCAAGTTTTGTTTACAGGTATTGAATGTGCAGAATACTAATTAGGATTATTATGTGATCAGGGATTTCAAGAGGTATTTTATTATTAAACATAAGTCTGTTCAGAATCTGACGTGTCAATCTGTTACCGTGACTGTCCAGGAATTGTCACCTACATCACTGGAATGTCTTTCCTTTCCCCCTTTGTCTCTTGTTGATTCTGGTACTTCTAGAGAACTGGGAGTAGAGGGAGAACACACACTCCAGTGCTTCATTCAGATTCAGACAGGCAAACCTTCAGAGTGTCTAAGTCTTTTCACAGCAGCTTTTACATGGCAGAGCAGCAAACGCATCTTTCCCTCACAGTAGAATCTGCAGCCTGCTGACACCAGGAAATAATGCTGTGTATGAGATGAGTGGACTGTTTTTTATATTCTGAACTACAGGAATCCCCAAGCCCTACTGAGAAGTTTATTTGCCTTCTTGAGCAGCTGGCCCTCCCAGGAGAGCCAACACGCACGGCTGCAATTGCTCCTCTTCGGGCTGTGTGAGTAGTTCCACTGCAGAGCTGGGAGATGTGGGTTCCCTTGAGCCACTTCTCCAGGCTCTTGCAACAGGTCGGATCAGCCTGATTCTCTTACCAGCTGGCTCATTGCCCAGAAAAGCTCATGAAGAGCTGAGAGGGAAAGTGTGAATGGTTCCCCACTCAGTGTGCAGCTCTATTAAAGGGTCTGCTCCCAGGCAGGGCCCTAATTATGCTGGTTTAGGATCGCACCACTCAAGCAAGGCTCTCCTGATACTCTTGAATTTGAAAAACACATTAGTGTACATCGATTTAGAAATTACCAAAGCAGGAGAAGCAACTAAACAAAATACTCTATGAATGCTCTAGATGGGGGTAGATATTTCAGAATTGTTTCTAGTTAATTTATTTTTAAGGAAAGCCTCTTTTTTTTTTTTTTTTTTTCCCTACCAGCCAAAAGGTTTTTCCTTTCATCAGGCTGTTATAAAGTCAAGAAAATTTTTGGACAAAACCAAAGTTCTGTGACTAAACAATGAAGGTTTTTCATTAACAGTAGCATACGCAACTTTGCACATGAAATTTCAGTTTCTCTCCATGGGTTTTCAAGGCATTCCTTGAGCTGATTTCTTCACGTACTTTTTGGATTAATTTTTGCTTTGTGAATTGAATTATTTTTTTGCATTTTCTAATTGTTAGACATTATTTTGTGATGTCATAGTTGTCCAGTTGCTTTATCAAGCAAACTGAATTTACTGGGGGTGTGAGGAGCCAGCTAATCAGGAATCTGAATGTATGCAAGATCAACATAAGTGTTAATTTTAGTTTGCCATCACTTGAGATGTATACTTATAAAATTGTGTTAAAAAGTGGTAAAATTATCCAAATGATCACACAATATGCAGTAATGCTACAGAAGAAAAGCATTTAAGTATATTTGCTGATGATAAAGCAGTCACACAGTGGGGTGGAAAAACATATCAGCTTCCTATTGTGGAAGGAGGTTGTCAACAATTGCCACTTTGATGTTCTAGGTCTTTTTATGCCTTCTTATGCTTCTAATATTTTCTTGAGGGAGACAGATGAAGGTCTTATGAAACAGAATTAATGGTGAAAAATTTACTAAACACTACTTCAGTGCTTTACTACTTGATTATGTGAAGCTTTGAAAAGCAATTGTATAATAATAATATGTACAAAAGGAGCTGTACAGTGTTTCAGCAACATCAATATGCTTCAAGGATCTTACGAAGAACTTGAAGTATAAGTGAAGAATGAGATTTTCCCACAAGTGTTCACAGTAAATCCATTTATTCAATAAATATACTTTCAGTCTAATAGGAAAGACAGCTTCCACAGTATTGAAGAGAACCAATACAGTAACCCAACATGTGAGAAAAAAATATCAAAATCAACTCTCTATTTGCAGAAGTGATTTCTAAATTGATACAGCTGTAGTTTAGTGCACAGATAGCTTTGGGCTTGATGCTTAGGAATAATGAAATTTTCAAATTTAAGTAAAATATTTCCTAATAGAAGATTTAGGGTGAAATCATAGGCAAAACAATGAATATTTCTGTTTTAAGAACAGAGAAGGATACCATGAAAAGCCTCGATTTGAGGGCATAGTATCTGATGGGGAATTAATAGTGCCAATTCAGAGGCAAATTGTGATTGATGTTGGTGTGTACAGAAAAATATCTCTTGATTAGAAATGGTTGAACCCATACTCTGGGTAAGGAAGAGAAAAATGCCAAACTCCAAGCCTTCCATAGCAACAAGGGGCATGTGTTTCTTCCACGAAAAACAAAATAGGAAGAAAGAGTTTACCAAGAGGGTTGGGCTGTTGTACAAGATTGATATCTTTCAAAAATTTAATTTAGAAAGTAAATTCTAAATGTTAGAAAATTCAGAAAAAAATATGGTCATGTGCTTAAGAATTGCGAATTTTTTTTTTCTTTAGTCTTATGTCCATCACCTCAATGCAAAAGGAAAAGAGAAACTCAGAGTTTTGGTCACTGTATGACCGTGAATGACCAGAGATATAGGTGAGAAAAAAAAGATACTGTCTTAAATTTAGAACTGTGTTTCCAATTAAAATAGGGAAATACTCCAGTTTTTAAAGACATCTTTGAGATATCATCTGGAATAATGGAGATATGCAATCCACCTAATTTCTGGTGCCTTATTGGTATATTAGAAATGTACTCCATATAGGTTCTGCTGAAAGATTCACGGTTCTAGTACCTGTGCCCTGAATATTCACAAAATGAATGCATCTCACTGTTTTGACTATGACTGATAGCTTGGCATGCTTCCTATATACCTACAGTGAGGTTGTGTAAATTCTGGATACATTTTTATGTTACAGAAGTCTGAGAAAGTTTCCTCCAGAAGAGATGAGTACAGGCTGAAATGTTGGGATTGCTCTGTGCAATCTGGGTCAAAAAGCAAACTTTAGGAATGAAGAAACATCTTTGTATTTCTTTTAAAGAGTTTTAAGTATGGTGACATGTAATTAAGGTAAGCATGAATGAACTGTGAAAAAGAAAGCTTTTCATTATGCAGAGAAAAGAGTTCTGGAACGTTTTTTGTAGTAGCAGCACTGGAAGCAATAGCCACCACCCATACATTTTGCCTGCTTAAAGTTAAAGCTTGACAACCTAGAAAGGTATTTGCATGACGTGAATTAGAATAAGAAAACAAAAAGTAAAACTCAGAAAGTCTCTTCTAGTCTTGTAGTGTTGTGGGGTTTTTTGTTGTTGTTGTTATCTTAAAAAAGATAAAGACTCATTGAAGCTGTTCTAAAGGGATTTTAATGCCTTCTTAAAGTTACAGAATTTACATGAAACACCCTAAAGAAAATGATAGTTTATTTTTTCAGAAGTCATTTTTATTTTCTGCATATTTATGTCCTGTTTTATGAATAGGAAAGACTGAAGACTAGATAGCAACTAGCATTTAGTAAGATTCAGGTAGCATCCTAAATTCACAATATTTTAATCCTTGCCTGTTAGATTACAACAAAGCATTTCTATGAGCATAATCTAAGTAGCTGTAGCTTTCCCATAATTTAATATAATCTGGACTTTTTCAGGCTGTTAGATACAAAAATGTATTGACTTTTTAATTATCAGTAAGACTTGTAACAAATACCACCGAATTAAGAAATATGGACATTTTTAGTAGGAAGGCATTCATTCTAAAAGTATTTCACTTTTCATGGCAATAAATACACTGAAACAAGAGTCAGAATTTACTAAAAAAACCCATGCAACCTGTAAAATATTTTTTCTTCCAAAAATACCCACTTTCAGAATGTTTTAGAGTGTTTATAGTGTTGAAGTGATTGTCTCATAGTGCCTGAAAATAAAGTGAATTAGTCTAACAGCCCACTTATGAGATCATTATTATTGCAACCGTTTTCAGGTCTGGCACATAGTATGACCCAATAAGTCTCAGAGTCAAGATTAAGAGAGGGGGTTCTTTTCCACATTAAGAAAAGTCATGCTAATTTAGCATCCTGCAAAATAGTTTAGTCTAGATTTTTTTTTTTTTTCTGGGTGGGGAATATTTGGTTAGAGTTCTTTGAGTGAGTATTCAGTCATGGTAATTGGGCTGGGCGGATACAGCCTGTATTGTAACACTTCAGCCATACCTCTATAAGCAAATAATTATGACTTTGTGTATTATTCTTTACGATATTTGTAGTTAAGAAACAAAAATGCAATTTTATCAGCCTTAATAGCTTTAATAATTGTGTCCTAAAATGCATCCAGAGATAATACTGTATCAGCAGCTGTTAAAACTGATTTCCTGATCCTCTGGGGTTTTGGTAACATTGCCAAGATAAACTGAAATAGTAAAACCTACCAATTGATTATAGGGGTTGGACTGTCAAGGTAATATTTATCTAATTTTGTTTGATTTATTGAATAGTTCTACTTTTTTCACTATAAGTGTAGTAAGTTCCTAGAAGTTCTTTTAGAAAGGTTTGAATACAGTCGTGGCATCATCTTTAAAATAAATTCCAGTGTAATGAAAACCCACAAAATTATTTGATAATACTTTTATTATATGTGGAATCATTTAACTTTAAAAAGTTAAAGCTCTAAGTAATTTTAGCGATAGCAGAATTGGACCCCCTCTTGTAGTTAAGGTGAGATCTAATGTATCAGAGATGCTGTTGCACCACATCATTTACACAAAAATTGGTTCTCAATTAAACCTCTGCGAATGGAAAAGATTTTAGGAGGAACTCAGAAGCAGAATCCTATTTCAGAGAAGAATCCTTGTTATTTAAGTCACTTTATTCCCCTATAAAACTGTCAACAGAAATTCTAAAAGGATTTTGAAAACCTTTATTTCACCCTGGAGAACATTTTATATTTTCCTTGTCTTTTCCTTGGTGATTATACATCATTAGCACAGAGCCTTTAGAATGGTGCCACAAAAATGGTGAATACATTATTCTTCCTCTTTTCTTTCGGGGACATTTATTGTTGTGGTTTTCACTGGATTACATATAAACATTTTTAGTTTCATTATTATTAGTTTTAAATGTGTTTTACACGAGAAGGGTATCTTTTATAGAATCATAATTAGTGTGCTTTCTCTCTTAGAGAAAAAACAGTGAGAAACTGTTGTTTTTGACAAATACCGGTCTAGACACTTGGCTAGACTAGCAGTCAATGATCAAAAAAGCCACTGGTTTTAAACTTAAAATGCATTAGATTTCATCCTCAGTATTGATCTCATTGTTAGGATGAAACTTCTATTTTCATTCTTCTTACGATTGTAGTTATGAAAGCTTTGTGTTAGAGATTTGGTTCTAGTTGTATTATTAACTGTACAAAATTTTAATGTGACTCAGATATCCAGAGAGCGTACAATGCATTTGGGCACTACTAAGGGAGTGCAAGGAGGGAAAAAGAACTGCAGAGAGCCACAGAGACATGCATCATTGACGTACCCATTCAAGTGGGTCTAAACAGCAGGCAGCTAGTTTATACTTGTACATCTCTGACTGTATTTCATGCCCAACTGTGTGAGCACAAGGAATAGGTATATATTATTCACACTTTTAAGGGAATACCAAAATCCATTGGCTCAATTTTGAATATTGCTTGGGAAAGGAGAAGGAGATAGGATCTGTACAGAGCTGAAGATATCTGCTCTTTTTATCATCCCTTCAGCTCTTGTAGTTCTTCTCAGGTTCCACAGGATCTAATTGTTCTCTTGCAGTTTGTGGAGTAAAGGACATGAAATTAAGCTGAAAGGTTGATGTAGGTTTTCAAGCAACATATATCCAAGCTGGGGAACACATCTCAGTATTCGTTTGTCAGTGTGCTTGTTCTCTTTGGGGACTGAGTATTGATCACTGTTAAAGGCAGCCCAGTAGGCTAAATGATAGTTTGGTGTAATTCATGCTTCTGTCTTTTCAAGCAATATGCAGAAGCCAGTATGTTTCTTTTTCTGATGATGCGCTTTTGGCCATTCAAGTGAACTTGACTTCCCTCCAAGAAAAGTCTTGTTTCACCAACAAACTTCACATTTCACAAATCATAGTCCAGTTGACTTCTCACAACTGATTTTAGTCATGCTTTGAAGACTGAAACCCCTAAAAATATCTAAACTTTTACAGTGCAACCTCCTAAGGAACAAATCTCTTTGTGGCACAATGCTGATATAAGGATGATGCAGTATGCATTTTACTAGCCATAATTACTTTGCATGGTGGTGAAAAAATTGGATTAATATGATTAAGCTCAAGTAAAATAGTTGGGCCTTCAAGTGATTTCAAGCTCCATAGCCACTTTCTAACACCACAGAGTAAATCAGGTGCTGAACGTGTGTCATGCTCTGAAAGCAATTAAAAAGGGGCCTTCAAAAAGAGAAAAGTAGTACTTCAGTTCTGTGGGAAGTTCCATGGCACTTCCATGAGTTTGTATCTATGTAACAGCTTTGACCATGCAGTGAAGCCCAGACCCTCAGTTTCCTTGTCCTACATACAGGACTTCAGTGTCTCTCCGACCATAAGGAAAAGGGATCTTCCATTTTATGTCTTCAATTCCCATTCAAATAACCCACAGTAAATAGAAAGGAGAGAAAGGGTGCCTGCATTCCACAGAAGTGAGGGAAGCATTTAAAAAAGCCTTTACAACACAGTTCTTAAAGTAGGTTCCATTCTTTTGATGTGTCAGTCTATCATCTACCATTAAGTTGGTGAAAACAACCATGAAGCACAGTATCAAGGTAAGTTATAAACCTAATTTTAACTTTATCGTGGGCTACAGTCCACATATAATCTCATATAAAATACTGCTATGAAAAAGGCAAAATGAAATTCTGTTATTGACTGTCCTGTTCTGAAATAAGCTAAATTTCCATTTTGTAGAAAGTTAAGTAAGTACTAAAACAACCTGACAAAGAATAACTTGGTGGCAGAACACAGACTTACCTTGAGAGAATACTCATTTCAATATGCAACTGAGGCTTTTTTGTTGTATTTCAGATACTTTGTATGTTTCTGGGTATACTGTTTTCATAATTGCAATATTAGATACACATTGAAAAGCTAATTGTTCAGTGTAAGTCTTCCATATGTTTGGTCTCACTGAGAGCAATTGTATCCCCTCTGATTTTCTTCTGGCTCTGACAAAAACAGCACTGAAATTGTACTAGGAGGTGGTGGTAATTAAAAAATATTTTGTGTTTCCTTTTTCCTAAGACCAATGTCTATGTTTCTACTCTCTGAGAGATCCAAGAGAGGCAAAAGTACTTTATACGGTTATGATAAAAGGGCTCACCTTAAGCGTAAGACATATATGAAAGATTAGGGTATGATCTTATTCCTAGGAGGCAATTTATGATTTACATCTCTTACATTGAGGCTAATTTTAGATAAAAGATTGTGCTAGTTTTTCTGCTGATCGGCTTTCCCTAGTGTAGTCATCCATCCCACGCTTCCTTTGATAAGAGTGTTTATCATTGTGAAAAAATATGAAGGGAACTGAAGACCTCATCAGGAAGAGTGGCTGATTTTATAGCTCTCATACCAAAGTGTGTGTACCAAACTCCACAGCGATTGCTTTCAAGAATTTTCTGAGTTTTAAAATGATAGTACAGCTTTGCATTTGAAATGAGGATGTATGAACAAACTGATGTAGGTATCATGTTGCATCATTTCATGTTCATATCAGGTTTTTTAATCTAACGTTAAAAGATTTGCAATATATTGGGCATGTTATCCAGCTTCTACATGTTATTATATTGGTAGAATTATTTTAAAATACATTTGATGAGATTTTTGACTTTGGTATTTGTTCTTTAGCAGAATCCTGATTTCTGGTAAAGTTTAACATCAGTAGGTGCTTTTCTTCCCAACCTGGGTATTATGGATGTACAAACATTGGTTTAATGTGCCCAAGCTGTTTAACTTTGATCTTTCTTATTTTCTTTTGTACGTTTTTGTGTGCCACGTATGGTGTCTTGAGATATAAATATTAGTTGACATGTCTATCTGGTTGGGTAGGACTACAGCAAACAGTGAATGCTTGCATTTCCTTCTGCTACATCAGCACAGAGAGCTTCTGAGTCATTTGACTCAACTTCAGGGATGTTTCTTAGTGTGCTTAAAACCATGCTCAGCAAAGGCTGATGCAGTCTGTCATCCAGTCAACCTATAAAATAATGGTAAAATATGGACTTTGTTTTATTTCTTTCTACCCTGGAGAGGCTAAATATTTAGTGGAAAAAAGGAATAGGAAGAAATTTCCCAGTCCAGAGTCCTGCTAAGTCACCTAGGAAGTACCAGAGATCTGTATCAAAATAAATGATTCCCAGGAGTTATGCAGCATGGCTTCTGCTTCACGTTGTAGAAATGTCTCTTTTACAAAATATTTTTCATTTTTATTTGTTTTAAAGCTAAATGATAGTTTACTATTAAATTAAATATACATATTTTTAATGTTGAAAATTCTCAAAATCATTTGGTTAATTCTTTGCCCATTTTAATTTCTGAATCAGCTTACAGTGGTCCTACGTGCTGTCCAGACTCATTGTCATTTGTCTCTGATGCAGTTCCCAGTTGCTGACAGTTAAGATCCCCACGTTTGTGCTGTTAGGCTAGAACTGGAAAAGCATTGTCAGCTCTCTTTGATGTGATAGCTTCAGGCAGATGCCATGCTCTTTTTCTGCACTGAAAGAACCATCTAACAGTCAAGTTATCTCTATTACAATATAACTTTAATATAAAAATTTTTACACTTTTTGATAGCCACCAGAGGAGATGGTTTTCTATGTTAGAAAACTGCGACTGGGTGATGTTTCAGTGTCAGAATGGATGAGATTGTTCAAACCTGGCCTACCAGTTTATTTCTGTTTTGGTGCTAAAGATTGTAGGTATACCACAGTATTTGATGACAGATCCCAGGCCAAAAGGATATCCAGTTCTAAATACTTGTTCTGAAACACTGAAGAGTCTCATCTGTTTTTTGTAAAACCATCAGTTTAGAGGTTGTAGGCAACACCCTCATTAGCAACACAGGACTTGTAATGTTTTTTTTTTTCCTGAGAAAGCTGTGGAAAGAAGAACATGGGTTGTATGTCTGTGCTGCTGATTATTCACTGAAAAAGAATTTAGCATTAGTATTAATATTTAGCATTTTGCATTTGGTATTATCCTTTGCGATCATTGCTGTATCAGGCATGTGTGATGTATTCAGTTATTTCCCACATGTGCCGCCTTTCCCTCATCTTTCTTTCAGTTTGAATGAGTTTAACAGTACAGAATGGGGCCTAATGACAGTAAAAACGCATAGGAATAGAGTCAATGTCTTAAATTACTCAATTATTTCTTGTTTGTATATCAAAAAGGAGCAGCATACATGTAGGAAGAATGTGTCGTTAGTGTGAACTGTCATTTTGAATTATCAGTCAACTGTGGTTTTGTTGTTCCTTTTGTGCTGCTGGTACAAAACACAGAGTTTTCTAAATAGTGGAAAGCACTGATTTTGCAAGAAAGTGAAATGGTGACCATTCAGTCCTGTTTTGCTAAGAGCATAAG
This sequence comes from Aphelocoma coerulescens, assembly GCF_041296385.1. Taxonomy (NCBI): domain Eukaryota; kingdom Metazoa; phylum Chordata; class Aves; order Passeriformes; family Corvidae; genus Aphelocoma; species Aphelocoma coerulescens. The sequence continues at coordinate 26,978,765 of NC_091014.1, read as the reverse complement.
GATTTCATTGGTACACTTTTATTGTGAGGGGTGGTGACTGCACGTTTTTAATGTATTTCACAAGAGGTGTATCTAGTAAGATAAACTGTAAAATATTAGCTGTCTTTGTGCTGTTCATCTAGTAATGGACATTAAATGCTCATTGTTATAGGAAACAGAGTAAATAAAACCAAAACAACCAAAAAAGACAGTTTATCCTCTATATGTTATTGCTGATGAATATAAATTGTCCAACCAAAAATCTTTTTTCTATGGCTCATGTAAATTCAAAACAAACATACAGAGGGAAAAAAAATTTGATGAGAAGGGTTGGTGTGTTTATGTGACTCAGTGGCATATTCAGATTATGTGGTGTGTGATTTGTTCTGCAGCTGCTTCAAATTAAGAACAGGTGTAGATGTGAGACTATGCAAATATTCATATTAATGTAATTGTCAAATTGGTGTGTTTATCTCTGTGCCTTTAAAGAGTAGACCATACTCTTATTTTACATGTAAATGAGCTTTATTCTTGAGAGCTACTATTGGGTAATGAGCTTGTAAAGGAGAAATCTCCAGCATATGGTGAAACATTTCTAAAATGTGACATTTTCTTGTGTAGCAATTTATTTTATATATATTGTATAAACATATTGTAATCTGCTTTGTCTTCTTTAGAAAAATATATCCAGTTTTAAAAGGTGCAGTTTTAAAATCTAACTCAAAGAACTAATGAACTAATACTTATTTTTTCTTTTTTTTTTTTTTTTGACTTCACATAACCCTTTAGTAGGACAACTTTTTATCTCCTTCAACCATTCACTGTATATTTACAAACCTTGAGAAACTTTATGCCTCATTTACTTTAAAATCTTTAAAAAGTATACATTGGGGAGAAAATGTGTTTAAAAAGGATTTTATTTTGCAAGACCAACAATCATAAACTGTGTCTTTGAGTTAAATATATATTTTCAAACACTATTTACCTCATGTTGCTAGTATGCATAGATGTATAAGTGATCCACTGAGTTTTGTGTTATTTTTAGATCAGAGAGATTTGGTATCAAAGGATGTCCAAAATTAAGAAATGATGGGAACTTTTTATTTTCTTGTAGTACGAACCTAGTTAACAAAAGTTACCCAGTATAAAAATCAAAGAGTAGTATGAATCTATATGTTAGTGCATTTTCTTCTTTATATCTTTTGCACCTGATGTTGATTAATAGTAATTTATATTCTGTTAAAAGAAAACACTAGGTACTTGGGTTTTGTATATGTCTGCATATACAAGACAATTTTATAGATGCTGTCAATGAGGTAGGTCACATATTTGAAACTGAGGTTTGTGCACTGTGTGGGATACTTTGGGCTGGAAACCTGGGCCAAACAGTTGAGAAAATCCATGCTTCTCAGGAAGCAGAGGCTGAGGGCACTGGCTGCCAGTAGCTGACTATTGGGAAAACGAGACTAGAACAAGGTCTTCTTGCTTTTCTGCTTCCTCTGGCTGTGGCTCAGGTGAGGTTTCCTATTTATTTGCAAGAACAAAAAGAAAATTCAGTTTTGATTTCTGGGTATATTTCGGCAAAAAAGCAAAATCGATAGTTATTAGGTTCACTGCAGAACCCAATGGCATCAAACTTATTATTATTCATTATCATCAGAGCTCAACTGATAACTTATGAAAACAGCCTAAAAGGTATGTGCAAGAGATTTAAAGAAAACAATTCCTAATTCGTGAAAGGTATGTTTCTTTAAAGCATCCCTCAAGTAGGAGAATGACTTTATGTTTAAGAGGTGGCTTCATCCTTTAGCAAATTATTTAAAATTGCATGGATTTCCATGGTGCTTAACTGGTAACTGTTTGCTTCACAGCCTGTTAGCTTCCTATGAAACCCTTCATTCAGTTATTAGAATGCTCTTAATGGAATACAAACTATTTGAGAAAGAAAAGATTTGCAGGAACTTCATTATGTATGGTGAAGAATGGTAAAGCTTTTCTTTAGGGTTAGCTTGGCTGTATCACTTTGCAGTACAACTGTCAACCACATAAACCAACAACCTCCTTTTCTAATCGATTTGAATTATATGCATCATTTCAGTAGGATGTTATTGTGGGGTTAATTATCTTTGCATTTAGAAAAGTTTTTACTTCCATTTGACTGCTCTTGTTGTTGGAGATGTTTGCATGCAGAAATGTCATTGGTGCTATGAAATATGGGTACCTTCCAGTATCACTTAGAAGTCACCATAGTTATTCTTCTATCTCAGAAATAAAGATGAAACTTGGACATTTCTGCGCAAAGATTGTGTGTACTGGAGAACTGGGAGATTCCATCACCCTTCTAGAGACTGCTTTAAAACAGTAGGAACCTGGCCCAAGCCATCTTGGCTCCATTAAAGTTCTCACAGAGTTCTATGGAAAGTCTTTTGAGGTTAGGGAAAAAAAGCCTGAAGACATGAGCAAATAATAACAAATAAAAAGACAAAAAACTGCCTTCCAGAGACACTCATCACTAGTATCTTTTTAACACTTCTTATACTGCGTAATTGAATCTTACTTTCAGTTTGGTTTTTTTTTTTCTTCTATTATTGTGGACTAGTAATTATTTTTACATTACTTTGTTAATAGTATGGCTCTTCTGACCACAAGCTTCAGGAAATAATTAAGGGATTTTAACAGATGAGGTTTTAGTAATTCTTTTCGAGTTATTTGTGGAATAAGGGATTGTATCTGCTTCAATGCATTGGTCTTCTTCTACAGGATGTTTCAGAGGTGGATGGATCACAGCCCTATGCATGCCTTTGCACTCTAATTTTGATTCCTAACTTTCTGTGAGCAAGCCTGAATAACCACCCTCTCTTCTGCTATTATTTGATGAGTTGATTTAGTTATTAAAATAGGGCAGGCAGAATACCTGCATATTTTTATCCCTGTTCAGCTCTATAAGGCAGCTGTGAACTAGACATTAAATATATTGATTTCAAATAAAGGGATTTTTTACCTTTAACTAAGTATTATTAAAAAAAAAATTGCAACCAGCAACTACTTTAGTAGTTATTATCTTTAACATATACACATTTAAAGTAGCATTTATATGTGGAATATCATCAATTTCCTGGGCCACAGGAAAATCGTATAAGTAGGACTGGATCTGAGCGTATTTGCATCCCGTTTATATCACTGTAGCTGGCTAAGTTAAGACCATTGCTGTTTACATGCCCTGGTCATGGTGTTTGTTGTCTCTCAGAAGGAAATTTTGGGTCCAGGAAGGGATGACATTTTGCTTTTTGAGATTGATGTTAACAAGAGACAGCGTAAGTTGAGGGGCGCAGATGCTGGTAGTTGCCTCAACATCTGTATTATCATTGAATTAGTCTTGCTCACATGTATTACAGCTGGTGGTGGGGTCAGTGGCTCTGACCCAGGAAGAGGTGACCGGTCTGGGGAGATGGTCCCAAAAGGAATCGCCTTCCCAAGGCCCAGTGTCTTCCTCTCAGCTGCTGGCAGAGGGGCCCTTGCAGAGGCTATCAGCTCTTTAGTGATTATCAGCTCGTGATTCCAGCTCAGCTCTGCAGGGCAGCCTCCAGGCCAAGCCAGACCAAAGAGAGACGAGAAGGCCCGTGTGGCTGGTTCCACACAGAGGTAGCTTTATTGTGGGTCCCCTCCAGCGAAGGGGAAAGCCAGGGACGAGCTCTCTCTCCCCACAGAGCCAGGGGGCTTCCTTTTATAGGGATACAGGGGATCAGTAGGGGACCAATGGGTTACAGAGGGTCTGGGACAGACCAATGGGTTACAGAAAGATCTGCATAGTGTCTCTCAAAGGATTGTGGGTCCACCTTTCCTCACCATGACCCAAGAAGTGGCTGCCTTTCCAGGGAGTCCTGCTGGGCGATTGCGAAATCTCTTGTCTCAGCAGAGATCCCTCCAGGGCAAGGGCTGGGCATATCCCACACACATGTGCAGAATTAAAGCAGTCACTGACTTGGAATCAGGATGAATCTGATGCTGAGCTAAGTCTGGCAAGGGCCCTTTCAGGTCTTTTACTCACCTTTGCAATTGAAAATAGTCCGTCCACTCATGTAACCTATAAATACTACTAAATAGGTTCTCTGATGTTGCTAAGAGTCACCTAGCAACACTAACACTTCTGATTGCTCTTGCACTTTTCTTGTAGCATATGATAGTTGTGGTCCTTGATGGAAGTCTTATCAATAGTAGTAATGCCTTAGGAAATGTGAAATGGGCATTTCATGGACCTTTGTGTAGCATAGCTTTATGGACTAGGGAGCTGCACCCCACCACAGCATTGATCTAACAATCCTGAAGGGGAATTAAATTTTGAACACCTGAAAAATGAACTGTAAGCATATATAATTGCTTAAAATTAAAACAAAAGATGTAGTGTAAAGTCAGATAACTTATATACTTTTTATTGACAATTCACTATGCTATATAGAAGTCTGCTGACTATTCATGTCTATAATACATATGAACAGATTTTATTTCTTTCTGGAATGACAGTGTGTGTTATCACCTTCTTTAGTATTTATTTTCTTTAGCAACTCAGAGAATAAGATGAAACATTTTGGTCATGTGAGAGATGCTATTTTCATTCAGTTTGAGATTTTCTTATGCCTATGTTCACTTAAGATCTCCTGGTTTTGTCTTATTAAAGGATCACTATCTTGTAATCCTTTTATCTTCTTTGCATTGCAACTGTTTTTCAGTAAAGGAGGGAAAAAAATACTAAGAGGAAAAAAAGCCATCTGTCTTTGCCAAAGCTCAGGCCACTGTCCCTCCATGCATTAGTCAGCAAAATTGGTTGTATAGCAAAAGACTGATTGTCCATCTTCTCTTTGATCAAAAGCTGAAGCTTTAAAGCAAAAAATTTGAAAATGCTAATACAAATTAATGTGGTGTGCAACTTTGTCTTCAACTCATTAGCTAAGCTGAACCATTGTTACCTCATAAAGAGTACGCACTTCAAAGTTGTACACAGAATCACAGATTTGTTCTTTAAAATGCACTTTCTCTTGAGAAAGCATGTTCCCTTATTCCTTTTCTTTCTCCTGTTCAGGCGTCTGATTTCAGGGCTAGACTTTCAGTTGAGTTCCACGGACTCCATCAACATCAGTGTAAGCTGCAGCTACTCAACACCTCTACAGATGAAACTGAGAAGTGTTTAGGAAACTTAATGGCTACAAATGAGGCTTAAAAAAGGATTTTTTTCTTCAAAGACTTCATCAGATTTTGTTCATATTTATCAGGCATTATTTATCTTTTTATAGATACATAGGATGATAGGTGGTTTTTCTTTTTATTTTTTCCATTTATATTGTATACTCTGAATTAAATAACAGTTTTTGAGGAGGCTGGTGGATATTTTGCCAAATTGTTCTAAAATTATGTGGGGTGTTTTTATTTTAACCAAAGTTACAGCTGCAGAGTTGTAAAGCAGTCAGTTTTCCTTATTATGACTAGTTCTACAACTTGGACTGTTTTAAATTGCCTGCAATTAGCATATTTCAACCTTATTTTTAGGTTTAAATTGCAGTGTGAGAGTGTGCTCTCCTCTTAGCTAATTAGTGCTATCAAGGAACAGTAGGTTACCTCATTAGTACCATGTGCATTTAATTAAAGAAGAGAAAATTGGAGTTAACCTCATAGTTAATATTTTCACAGAGTGCTACAATGCTGACACCTTCAATTGGAGTCACACCCCTGTGTATCTAATTATTCACTGGTGCCATATAAGGTTAGCAAGGATACCACCATGCTGTTGACAAAATAATTTAGATAGAAGTCTGTTTGCTGGTTTCTGATATGAAATTCCAGTTAGAGCAGATTATTTTTATTTGAGTACATTGGGGTTGCAAAATATTTTTATCATCATCCTATCCTCTCTGTTATGTTCACACGCAAACCTCGGAAAGGCCCAGAGCATGTGAGGCACTTAATCTCGGGCAAGTGGTCTCTGATCCCCATCCATACCTTGCAGGAGTTGTAGCAATCTGGACATTTTATTTTGGCTACAAGTATTGCATAAACCAGTACAGTTATACTGTACTCATGGAAATAATAATACACAAATGGGACCAGAGTACAGGTACCTGCCCTTTGTAAATGTGCTCAGAATTTCTTATGGCTTGCTTTGCTTTCCAATTTTCTTTTCCACCATGCTGCTTCACATACTTCTAAAGGGCATGATCTATCATGGAGAAAGGATCCTTCAGCTCCTTTAGGTTTCAGTGGAGTTGAAGGTGCTTATTGTTTCTACTCTAGGCACTGCAATTTGTGTCTGTCTACCTACAGAACAGAATTTTTTTGATGTATGGCATAGTAGGTATTTAAAAGAAGAAGAAAAGAGAAACTGTGGGTTTTTTTCTTAATGAATTTGTGATAGTAGTGGTTGGGCCTACAGTTTCCAGTCTGTAGTTACATGAAGTAAATCGGAGTTCTTTGTATTGGCAAGCTGTGCTGGATGCCCATAACTTGAATCTCTTACAACATCCATGTAGTGCTGATTTAACAAGCTCTTGAGATAGACTTAATTTTTAATATATGAATGTTCCCATTACTGGTGTAAAAAAGAGTTACATTTGTCCTGGAATATTTTAACAGTTAAAGATTGTCACCTTTTTCATTTTGCTTGTCTAATATTGAACAGCTCAGCACTTACAGAGCCACAGACTCACCAATTTGATTTATGTTCCGAATTTTGTTGTCCAGTGCTGCTAATATGACAAATAGTTTTGAGCAAGCCATTCTGTGATTCAGTTTTCCTATCTGTAAAATGGAAATGCCATTACTTCATGCATGAAGCTGATTTAAGTGCAAGTAATTGTTTTTTGCACAATATTTGAGTACAAAACCACCTTTGTACAAGAGTATATCAGTGCCAGATCAACTTCATGTGAAGTGCATTTAATTATTGCATCCTTGGGATTATAACTGAATCCTTGAAGGAGGGGTTTTTCAGAAGTCTTCATACTAAATCAAGTACTTTCTTCTCTGTTCTTTCAGATTATCTATCTCAAGTGCTTATATTGGCACATACATGTGTGCTTTAAATAGTCACTTTACAAGCTTACTTAATACCAACCACTTTGACATTTAGCAGTGCTGTTCAAATGAAAATAATAGCTGACCTTTTTAAATTTGGGGTTTTTTTTTATTATTTTATAGTGAAGTAGAAAAGAGGCTCTTCAAACATTGGTACTTTACCATATTAGCTTTCCAAACTGATGATCCTCCAGGATCTATAGTAAGTTGAAAGGAATCCAATGGCAGGGTGGAATTCTGAAGTTGGTCAGTTTGACAATTGTATGAATTTTCCATATGAAAATAAATGAACTCAGTATTCACTTAGCTAACTTGTGGTTTATATATTGCTGCTAGAAAAATGTGGAATTATATGATAGATCCAATTATCTTTTTTTTTCCTGTCTAAATATATATATATTTTTTAATATGATACCCAAACTGTCAAGGTGCATTTGAAAATGCAGAAATTAAACAACTCTGTTTTCTAGCACCTGTAAAGGAGAGTTCAGATTACAAAAAAAAATTTAGAAATAAAATAATAATGAGTTATCGGTTCTCCATTCGTGTTTCAAGATAACTACGTGAAAACATGCCATCAATGTAAGTCATTAGCCTGACTTCAACCCCTACCTCTGTGTAATATGATGTGAAATAGGGACTAGTTTCATTTGTATTGCAGAGAAATTGCAGCTCAGATTACTGCCCCGGTGATATCATAGTCATCTCTGAAAAAATCAGCTCTATCAGGAATAACCAGCTAATAAAGATGAGGTCTACATGGTGAATAAGCAATGACTTGTGTTTGGTTTTGGTTTAGAACTTCAGAATCTCAGCATATCTGGTGGCTGGACCTCCTTATAAACATCCACACAAATGTGTGAAGCACAGATAAAACCAGGAATGAAATTTTATATCCTCATTTCCAAAACCCACATGAAAAAACATCTAAAGGAGAACTTTAATCTGGACAACTTGTCAGAGAATCCAAGTCATTATTTGTAGCATCTTTGATGGACTGCTACCAGTTTGGTATTCCCCAACTGTAAAAATATTTGGTAAAGTAAGGACTTCTACTGGTAAGCCATTAAGTGATAAAGAGGTACTTCTAAAACCAAATTTTCTACATATATACTTCAATTACATGTATAATATTGCTATTAATTAAATATAGCTGCTACATTCTTTAAGTTTTTGTCTAGAATTGTGATCTTTTTACCTTTTTAGGGCTCACTAATGAACTTAATAGTAAGGTTGCAGGTTGGTTTGGGGTTTTTTTGGGTTTTGGGTTTTTTTTTTTGTTTGGTTTGGTTTTAATTCCTATAGCTTCTTTTATTCAAGTTTATTTTTTGGTCATGTGGTTTTTCCAGGGAATGTATTATTTATTTTACTGGACTTAGTCACTTTGGCCCACTTTGAACTGACAGAATATAAAGTAAACAAATCGTGTTTTTCTGAGGAAAGTGACCGATAAGCAGGGAGAAATATTTATAAATCAGTCAAAGTTCTTTATTGATGTATTCAAAAGATGAGAAAGAAGTATTCCAAGATAAAAACAACATGAGCTCTCTGTTTATGTAAAATATCCTACATTATATGTCAGCTTGGGTGAGGAAAGTACATTTAATACAATTGTAAAATTGTCACTCCTTGTTTTGTTCTGTCTCCCTGTTATAATTGCAGAGCTACGAATGTCTCTACCTCTTGAATCTTCTTTGCTGTATTAAGTTTCTTAAAAGGAAATTTATTTTTTTTAAATCACTCTCCACTTCTACAAAATTTAATTTACAACTGCATAAAGGAAATTACTGTAGTTTAGGCAGTCAAGCATTTCAACAGATCCCTAGAAATGTACAAAGGAAAGAATGATTATCAATCCTGAATTGTGGATTAAGAGGATCATACTACACAGTACTGTCTAAAAGTAGCAATTTAATAGAAAATGTGGATGTTCATGTGAAGAATGTCTCTGAGGTTAAAGATAGCATTTAAAACATGATTTTTTTTCCCTTATTGTTATTTGGTACAAAGTTTGCCTAGAGATGCTTGTCTTGTGAATTTTTTTATTTAACATTACAGGCAGCTTCATTAGGAGTCTTAGAGACATTATTTACATGTTTTGGGTTTTTGTTATTTTTTGTAAAAGGGGAATTCCATTTAAAAAGGAGAATTCTCATTTTGGACTGCAGAAAATGTATTAAAAATGTACACGAACTCCCATCAATGTCTGTTACAAAAGACAAATAAGCTGTAATTCAGGAAGTACCATTTACATGTATATAAAGGGAAGGTTTTAAAAATCACAAGGCAAGTGAGGTTTCTGAGGTTCTAGAATACATTCTTCATACACAGTTCCTTGTGCCTTTTTTCCCCATAAACTGTCCCTGCTTTTTGAGTCTTGTTGAAGGGAGAGTGTCTTCTTTGAAGTCTGCAACAGGAAGAGAGGTACTTTTGAAAACTTGGTATGTGTGTTCTTGTCCTGTAACTTGGGTAATACTTTTGCAGAAGACCCTCAAGCAAGCCCTTTAGTCGACAAAATCAGTGCAGATTTTCTCTAATTCTGCCTCTTTAAGCCCATGGACAACCTAATCCATTATTTCAAATGTCAGCTCTGTGTTAGCTCACAATATATCCCAGGTAAGGAATATCACACTGTGCACAAGTTTTTTTCAACATTTCATTTTGTGTCAGTACAGTATTTGAGAACAGTTTCCCTGAACAGCCAGCTCAAGCATAGACTGCAACAACAGAAAATTCAGTGGAGTGCTTTTCCAGAGGCGTTCTCCCTCCTGCTGCAAATGAAATCATCACTTGATGGCAAAATGATTTTTTTCTCTCAAATGCACTTTATTGTCAGCAATGTAATTTATATCAAGCAAGCAGTGAGTTTTATCCATTTATAGCATCTGAAGGTTATTTTTGTATCCAATATGAACTTTTTTTTCCATGTTTTGGTCTTTTGTGTACAGCTACATTACTTTGATTTTTAGAACCTTACCTAAAAATATCTTTTGCTAAATTACAGCTATGTTTGCTAGTTACTTAATAAATTTTTTTCTTATTTTCAAATTGTGATCTATGGCTAAATATCTGATGCATTAGTTTGGGTTTTTTCCCCTTCTTTTTAATTGTTGTGGAAACCAACAAATGAAATAATAGAAGCAGATTAAGGAGGAGCCTTTGGCATGTTATTGATAGGAGATCTCTACAGAATACCTTACAATACATAGAATTCTATATTCTGTATAGAATATCTGAAGGGAGATATCTGAGGATGACCTGCTGCCTTTTCTCATATAAATTAAGGTTTTTTCTTCAACTTACAGTATCAGCTGTAAACAGGAATCCACATCCACACCTGTAAGCCTCTAAGCCTGTCTCCATCCTCGTGGGGTACAAACATGCTTTAGTGTTGTCAGTCACATAATGTGAATTGGTAAAACACAAGTACTGTCCAATAGATCATGGAAAGGGCAAGTGGAACTTGGCTGTTCTAAAGTTTAAGTTTAATATTTCTAAAAAATGAAGACATCTCAATATAATGATGGTTTTAATGAATATTACATTTAATCTGCTGTTGATTTCCGTAGCTTTTCTGGATAAAACTCAATCTTTTTTTTTGCTTTGTTTTAATATAAATTAGTTGCTTATATGTAGTTTAAACTTACTGAATGTAATAATGTGTATCCTTTGCTCAGTTAATACTCAGTTTTGTGTTGACTTAAAAACATATTGCTGAGCAGGGTGATAGCTACGACAGTACACAAAGAAGATTGTGTTGAGCCACATGCCTCTTGTGAGCTTTGATGGGAGTTTACCCACTCTATCTCCATTTATTGTTTTGAAAGGGCTCCCCATGGAGTTAAGAAAGCAAAGTGATTTTAGAAAAATATAGGTTGGAAACAATATAAATCTTTATCTAAGGTGGCTTAGAATGCCGGCTAAAACACAGAAATGTCTTAATTACAAAATAAGAGGTGATTGTTACAATAAAACATCAAGGGTCTTATCATTTAGGTTCAAAACATAATGCTAAAGTAGTAAGATACGTAGTAAGATCAAACAAAAATAGTATTAATCAGAAGAAAAAAAAGTCTACACACTAATGTACGTAGGATTTAGTTTTTTCCTTAGTTATTCCTTAGAATCTGTGAAGAAGCACAGATTCTTCAATATCTGCAAGATCCATATTAAGTCCCCTAAATGATACTGCCTTCTATATTTAGAAAACATAGAAGTAAGGGTTTATGGGTTTATGTTGATCCTTTGTTTCTGTCACTAGGCTTTAGCTCATTCTTGGAACACTTTAGAGCCATTTGCGTTTTCATTTACAATTTACCTTGAAATTAGCTCTGCATTCTGTACAATGCATTTTGCATTAACTCTTGTTTATGCTTAACACAGTAATGAACTTTACCATGGGATTGATTGAGTCTTGAGTTACTTGTTGGTCAGTTTTTGTTTGTTGGGACCTATTTCCACCATTATTAGACAATGCTTAGTATTTCTGAGTACAATATAGCAGTCACAAATAAAAAGAAAAAAAGCCAAAAATCTAAAAAATATTACAGAATTTGTGTTAATAGTGTTCCCATATTTTGTTTCAGCTGCATTAGAATAGCTTTGATGTAGTGCTAGGAAATAACGAGCAAATAAAGCTGGGTGATGTCTTAGAGCAGCTGTGTATATTTTCAATATCATCAGATGTCATTCGCAAAGCAATAAATACACATTGCCCTTAATTATCAAAAAAAGAAGTGTAATTGAGTTCCTGTTTTTAACAGTTGCTGTGTTTCTTGACCACTAAGCAGAACACTAAGAATCTGTTTGGTAGGTGTTTAAATATGTGTTTACACAAAAGTGAGAGTTGTTAGGCTGCGTCAAATACCTTGCCAGCTCCATAATCCAAACACCATACATCAGTAACTATTTTGGAGACATTTAAATAGTACTTCTCTCAGATGGTGCTGGTGAAACAGCTCTGTTCTGTACTTGCAAATGGGAACTTTTAGCTTCAAGGATCACTGGCAACTTACTTCTGTTGTCTGCTGAGAAACTAACACTTCATACTGAGCAGTTGACAAGAAAAAAAGTGTCTTCTTTCATGCATAACCTGTTCACACATTGCAAATGAAGGTGACTTTTCACAGCAAGTGTCCAAGGACAGATTCTTGGATATGGCAGGTTCTCTCACTTCTTATCACTCAGTTTTTTGGCTGAGCTGGCAGTGCCACTAATAAATAGCAACAGATTTTGTGAATTATACCCTTCTGCTGGACTTCTTTTAAGAAAATTAAGTTATTTCTACTGTGATAAAGGAATTGCCACAAAAATCAGTATGAAAAAATAAAATTTATTTCATGATAAAAGCAGAAAAAGTTGTTAAAAATTTCGTAGTTGAAGCTGCTCCTTTCTTTGACTTCTTTTGCTCAGACATTAATTTCTTCGTCCTTTAGCCAGTTTGTGAGCTCAGTAAGTGTGCTGTTCTCAATAATTGTAGGGAGTTTCTCCTCTCCCAGTTCCATCCTACACTTTCGTAGTTTTATTTTTATCCTTCTAAATGTTTCTTTGCCATTTCTTCAGAGAAGTGTTATTACAGCTGATATGAGAACTCTAATCATCCTCTTTGTGATTCGCACTCCAGATACCATTTTCTCTATAAAAACACTAAACAAAAAGAAACAAAACTAAAACAAACAAACAACAAAAAAACCCCACAACCAAACCAAACCAAAAAAACCACCCCCAAAAAACTAAACCTACACACGCACACAACCAACCAAAAACCCCAAAGCCCATGCAGATACAGCTCATCCCATCTTCCTCATGCCAACCCGTGTATGCTTGGACATTAACTTCAGGACCAACAGGAATAATCTTTCCAATTTCACATATTTCTTCATCACTGTCTATTCTATCAGCATGTTTGTTGTCTTAAGCTTGAAACATAAACATCTTGGATTTGGGTATCTTTCCTATTCCTCTCATTCACACTAAGGTACAGCTTTTTAAGCAGTGCACTGAGCTGAAACTCTCATGCAGATTCTCCACATTTCAGATACCACAACTGGCCTCTTTTTAGCACGTGACAAATGTCATCTTGTCTCATTGCTCCCAGTGTTCTGCAAAGATTATTTTCTTAACATCTCTCTCTGCGTCTTCCCCCAGTTCCCCCTCAAAGCATCAAATACAGGCAGTTTGTTTTCAGTTTTATAGTCCTTCACCATCTGACTTCATGATACCCATTATTCTTCATAAAGTAGGAAAAAAAAGTGCCATTAATTTTCTACTTTTTGATTTTCAGATAAGCCCTATTGTACTTTCTCCTGTGCTGTCTGTAATGACTGTGAAGTACCTCATTATCCTCCTCCAAGTCAGTCATTCAGACTTCTCCAGTCTATGTATAGAGAGCTTAGACACATATATTGCCTGCTATCATGACAGGTATTTCCTATCAGTCTGTCACTGTCATCTCTTGTCACACAGGACTATCATCTCCCTCAGTGTCTGTGCAATGCTGACAGCATGGTCCTGGTCAGCATCATGGGAGCCTTTGTGCACTTGCACTGATTCCCAGGGAGCCTTTGTGCACTTGCAGTGATTCCCACGTTGCTGCTGCTGCCTCTGCTTCCAAGTCTTCCATCACCTGTGTGATTTACCATAAGCATTGAAGTTCTTCGTTCCAAAAAGAAAAAATATGGCCTTGTAATTCATTTTCTGCATTACTGATTCAGCTATTTTTGGTAGTCTGCCCTTTCAGGGGGCAAATCATACTCTTCTTCTGTGGCCTCAGTTTACTGAAATTGCAGACCACACACATTTCCATTGCATCTAATAAGACTCCAGTATTTTCAGTCTACAAGAAATATTTGTAAATGTCTGAAAAACAATGATTTTTTTTAAGGTGAGACCAAAAGAGATGATTCAAAGGACATTCAAAAAGCCATTGACACAGTCCACGCAGTCCTTCATGAGTGATTATTAAGAAAACTGAATAGTTCTGGGTGAAAGTTAAAGTTCCATCATAAGTTAGAAACAAGAGACGGAAGATAGAGTGTGAGTATATTGGAGTATATTGTCAATTTTCAGCATGGCAAAAGGTTAACATTTCTGTCTCCTCCTGACCTGTACATTTAATACCATTGTTTAATATATTTATTAATGAGCTAGAAAGTGGGCTGAAGGATATTGCATGTTTCAAAATTTAAAGATAACCAGAGAACTTATTTAGCCTTGTAAGGATTAGAGATGACTTTGAGGCATTTCAAAGTAAAGTGGAATAGTAAGTAAGCAAATGCCATCGTGGTAGAAGAAAGATGGTATTGTTTAATATGATACATATTGAAGGAGTAATTTAACTGCTTACACTGGTGATGTAACTGTTTGCACCGATTTTTCTAAGTAGAATCACGGTGTGGTAGAGGAAACAAGCTGTATCTTCTTATAACAAGCCCATCTTTTCTCAGTCTGCAGTAAAAGAAAAAATCCAAGACTTAAGAAAATTGACAAGTGTCCAGACAAAAATATTGTACTACCAGTTTTGCTTTGCTCTGTGATCTGTTTATGTTATGTGGAATTTGGGATGTTTCATTCTAATCTAAAAGTAGCTTTCAGTAACCTGAAGAAGGAGCCTTTTTTTCCTCCCTCTCTCCACTTTTTGTTATGCAGTCCAGCTTTTTTAGACCCACCTTGTGTCTTTAGGTGACTCCAAAGAAAACTGTACTTAGAAAGCCACAGGGAAGTGTGGTTTCATATCTGTTCATATGTATCTGCATGAGAGTCTGCTCTATTTAATAGTTTTTGTCAGTGAGCTATTATTTCAAAACCAGGGTAATTTATTTTTTACATAAAATATATCCTAATTACAAGTGTCATTTAGGTTGTTTCTAAAAAATATTAGCAGAAATTCTAATATTAATAATGCCAATAATAATTTCTTCGTTTAGGAGAAAATAAAGAGATTGGATTTAATTTTTGTGGAATTTCTTTACTCGCTAAATCTTGAGCGGATAGAAAAAGGTTGTCATTTGAAAAAACTGATGGAGCTTTGGTTCCTCCAGACCATGATATCAGGATATTTACCCAAATCAGTTACCCAAGCTACACTAGAGCCGTCTTTGTACAGATAAGTGAATTATCTTTTTAATGTATGTATATGTATGCACATTCTTGTGAATTGTCTGTAGAGGCTTTTCATATTTAACTTACTTCTATAGTGCCTATTTCTCCATTAATCTCAGTCTCTCAGTCCTTTTCTGTTGTAGTTTTATGACTCTAGACTTTATTGGGAGCAAATTATACCACAGCCTCTTCATTGTTCATATTCCTGAAGCACTGTATTAGTTGTAGTCTCTCTGTAAATGCATGGCAAGCTCCTACTTTTTATGCCCTGAATCTCTTCTTCCTGGAGCAAGTACATTGGTATCTTTACCATAAAGGTGATCCTCATTTAGTTGTCTAAATGAGAAGGATTTTACCTGAATTAAGAATTTCACCTGAGCTGTGCAACCTAGGAAAGCATGAGGCTTTGTATCCGACCCCTTTCACTCCAGTCTGTTTAAGCTTGGACTAGATGTCTGAGAAAATGACTCATTTGTCCTATTTGCCACTGTAGTCGTATCACAGGCATTCCAAATACTGTACCTATTCTTCTGGGGTTTTTTCTTTTTTTCTTTTGTATCCTGTCTTAATGTGACTACAGTAGCCTGTGTTTGTGCATAAACTGGATTTCTACTCAACAGAACATCTTCCATTCTTCTAAAGAATGTGTAAATCTCATCAGATTAATAGCAGATAGGATAGGTCAGGACCCTAAAAGATGAGTGCCAGGATTTGTTGGATACAATCCATAGCAACCCCATTATGGTCCGATCGGGAGGGACATGAAGTATAAGATTAAAACTAAAATCTCAAACTCCCTTGACACTGTCCTGTTTTTTAAAAAGGATATGGTATTGCCTTCTGTTTGCCATGAATAACCTGTTAAAGTATAGTCTTTGTCCTAAACCTTGGAGATGAAGTCTTACTGATACTTCTCCAACCATCTTCTTTCCTGGGACTTTCTTTCCTTTTAGGATTTCATACTTTTTAAATGAGACATTTTCTTCTTTATAGAAAATTTATTTAGGTATGCTAATCTTGTCATCGTAGACACTCTTTAAAGGACATGCCTTTGCACTTCTGTAGATCCTTGGGCTAGAAGTTGTAACTAATCATACAGTTGTGTTTGTTGAGAAATAAGTGTGTGAGAAACTCATAAACTACCAACAGAATGAAGAATTTAGCAGATGTAAATACAGGCAGGTGTTAACACACAAAGACAGGATGTCTGGAAATTCACTACAAAATATTGATTATTCTCCAATTTCACTCATAAGTGAAATTAATTTTCACTTTTTACTTACAATTCAAGAAAATTCGTATTTTACTTACTGTGAGAAATTTCTTTTCTAAGTACACAACCAAAGAGTGCCAGTACCATTCTGTGAATCTGAACACCACCAGACTACAAGCTGAACGCACTGCAGTTTCTTTCTTTGTGGTGGATGGTGCACAGTGCATATTCGTCACCTTATGTACTTTAGTAGGAAACCATGAAACTACAGACAGTTCACATTTAGAGTAGTTGGGTCTTTTCTTGATGTGTTTGCCTATCATGAAATGCCAAGTACTAAAGGAAGAAAGCCATTTTTTTGCACTGAATAATTAAATGCAAAGAAGATGAAGATAAAATGGGAAAGTAAAAAAAAAAAATTTTTATAGATTTTGAAATGACATACTGTCACTGTCTGATGTCAGCTGTTTTTAAAGCCTGTTAGATTGAGTAGTAATTCCAATTAATATATATAGTCCTTTAGAACTGAAAATATTCTTTAATTTGTCCAATTGACTAAATTTTCTCTATGAATCAGCAGACTGCTGGCTCCCTTGTTTCTGTTTCTCAGATATTCTGCCATATCTGCTTAACAAAGGAGGATGCAATGTCAGCTGCAGAAATATATTGGAAAATTGCTATATGTTTCTAACTAATAATTTCTTGCATTTGTAATTGCACAACAGCTATAGATGCTGGTAAGACCATTTTCTTTATTAAACAAGTCAGCAGCAATATATATTGACTTTTAACATATTTTTTCATATAACTTCTGGGAAAAAAACAACACATGAAAAAGAAACTACTTATTTCTAATTTTATTTATGATACTGTATTTTCATCAACTTTTTCCAATGTCACTTGAGGACATTTTAATAATTTTGTTATGTGTTCCATTTTCGTTCTCTCTTGTGTTTTTAGATTTTTTTACCTCAGTTGGATTAATTTGAAAGTTGTTCACTTTTACAAGTAAATTTAAATAGTAATGGCAGTGTAAAAAGAAATCCAGGAGTGACTCTATTCCTGGAAGGATGGGGGAGTGTCCTATACAGCATCTTTCACACTTCTGAGCAGTGTCCTCTTGACCTTCAATTTGATGTTGAGACAGTCACTCTTTTCCAAGAACTGGTTGCTCAATCGTTCTACCAAATGGTCACATCTTTAGGAAATGAGAAACGCGCACAAGAAGGAACGACTTAGTGCTGACTTCAAAGCCTCTTGTTCTTTGCAAGTTCCTTTATGTTTGGAAAAGTTGAAGAAACAAATAATTTATGGAGGGCCTTGCATGTGACAGCTTTTAAAGACAAAAGAGATTAGCCACAAATTCTCTGAATACCGTCACGGGTGGGGAAGTTTAGAGGCACTTAATGCACTGGTTACTCAAGCTATGACATGCAGGTAGCAGAAGCACCCTGTGGTTGAATGAGTTGTCTTCTCATGGCGATCACAGCACTTCAGTCACTGTGCCTGCATCTGGGGCCTTATTTTAGCGCTTTCACTAAAGCTTTCATTGTGGAAATATATGATGTACAACTCAAAGTGTTTCAGGGTTCCAAAGATGAGAAGGGGAAAGTGTTCCTTAGACATGTTGCACAGATGTGTGTCATCACTTGAGCTTCCTTGTAAGATAGTCTAGGGTAAACTTTGTGAAGCTACAGCTGGTGATGCATGCACCATGTCCTCTAAGTGAAATGTGGTCTGTCTTTGCATATCTTTGTATCAGCTCAAAATTCAGGCCTCTAAGTACATTGTTTATGTCCAGAGGAGTATGAGCATAGGTGATACTGAGTCAGGTCCTAACATCCTGTGTTTTGAGTGCCCACTTCAGGTATGTTATGGAAGGTGGGCAGAGGGAGATGATAAGACAGAATAAAAAACTTGAGATCCTTCCCTTTTCCATTCTCACAGCAGTGTGAGGCTCAAGAACCCTTTGTATTCAAAATCTTGAAATAGATGTTTAATCTATGGATTAATAAGTTTATGTTTTAAAACATGCAGAGTTTGGGGTTTTTCCTTGCTTCTTCCATCAAAATTAGTGCTTTGTTTCTATCTTGAGTGTGTTTAGGTCTTATTTCCAGGCATTCAATCTTGTTAAACTTAGAAGAAAATTAAGAGAGAACAATGTCAACATTCCTATCACACAATCAGACTTCTCAGATCCAGCTAATGCTCTTTGACTGTGTTTCAGAAGCTGCAGATCAACTTCTTCAGCAGCTGAAACCTGGCAGATTTAAACGAGATTTATAACATTATTTAGTTACAGTGAAATCATTAAAGTTCTGTATCATAATTATGAGTGATTTCACGTACCAGAAAATCTCTGCACAAAAGCATTCAGCACATGACTGGTATCTCCCTCTAGTTGCCTTCTCTTTCTCTCTCTCTCTCTCTCTCTTACTCGATCTGTTCTCCTATTTTCCTAGACAATTACCTAATGATGTTGGGAGTAAGGACATTATTTTCAGGGTCTTGTTTGCCGTTTAGCTTGACTCTTAGAGGTGGAACATACACAAATTTCTCTTTCAAGGAAAATTTTGTTTCTGTAATTAGCTGGGAAATATCCTGATAAAAACTTTGTTTATATTTTACAGATATACCAAAATCCATAAATCCCTTTTCTCTGATCAATTTGCTGTAGAGTATTGAATTATAAAAAACTATAATAGCATATACAAGGCTTATATAAATCAGTATCACTAAGTATCACCAATGAAATGCTCAAAAATTGAAAGGTAAGATTTTCTTCCCTGCTCTGTTGAAGTTGTTTTTTCTGATGAGTAGACAAAGAATTATAATACAGAGTTAAAACAGTTTACCTCCTCCAAAAATTTGTCTGTAAAAGTAATAATTCAGATTTATTCAGTGCATTTTAATTCTCCATAGGAAAAAATTGAAGATGTTAAGGCTAATCAGTGCTGAGCTAATGGAGATCTGTTTGCAGTTTTATCCTAGAAATATTCTGAAGGCTGAAGTTTCTGCTGCCTTGGAAACTTAGCAAGAGGACTTTATTTCAGACACTGCTTACTAGGATCCAAAGAAAAAATCACCTCACTTGATTTGTTCTGAGTAAAAAGAGAAAGGAAAAAGGAGCCTTCATTCAAGAATTAATATTAGTACCATTTACTTCTCTGCGCACACTTTATGTTTAGATGCCATTTATAAATATCTTACTATCATTTGTTAAATTTTACAATGATTTTTACCATGCCTGATGACTTAACTCATGCATTAAACATGCACACGTATTTTAACAATATTTGCATCTTATAATATGCTTCCTAACGACTTGTCATAGACTCATCAGTTAAACATTTATTTTACAAATGCATTTTGTAATATGCTATGGTAATAAACTATAAAAAAGGTATCCCACCTTGTAATATTTTCAGATGGATGAATAATGCATTACAAATCCTACCTTCATTTAAAACATGACCTCTATTCTGATGAAATCTGATACATTGTCTGGATTTATGGTGATCACTGAGTTGTGTGAGATGCTGTCAATCTGCTTTCTGATTAATTTTCCTAGTTGATAAATTTGAATTAATCTGTAAATATTTACAAAATAATATGGTTGGGGGTTTTTTTCAGTTCTTTTATTTTTATCCACCTGATTAATTTAAACCAAATGTAGCAGCCCCCATCAAGCTAGGAGCTAATTTTCATTCAAATAATTTCTGGAAATTCAATTCAATTCTGAAATTGATTATCAAAATCATGATTGTTTCTTTGCTGGCTGCCTAAGTTTGTCATACGTATCTCTAAAGAGGCCTATGCTACTGTCACATCTAATCTAATGAGCTCTGTAAAGATGAAGGGTACCTAATATTGGAAAAAATTTATAATAAGCTGTTTCACAATAAAAACATGTTGTTACTATTTATTATTTTAAATTTCATCTACATCTGATTTTACATACTCTTTTAATTTATGGAACTTCATTCAAACCAAAGTTTTGCTTAAATGGCTATTGCCATCATAGTCAACCTGCTGTGTGACTTCCAGAAACATCATGCTGATTTTTTCAATGGTTTTTTAATATGGGTTTTAGTACCTAAGATTCTCTGGTTGACTTCTCTCTGTGTGCACATGCATGTGTAGATTGCAATATTTTTAAAAGTTTTATTTCACCAGAGATTTTTTTCTTTAAAAGTGAAGCAAAAGAAGGGAATTTGAGGGTTGTTTGCTTGGTGGGTTTGTTTAGACAGGCTATAGAATATTACAGGTATGTCCATACATCTGGTGATAGAACAAAATGATTGAGGAGTTCAGCAGTGTTCTGCCTTAGTTACCCTCCCATATCTGAATAAAACCTGATGTATCTGGCAGTTTTACTTTTGCTGTTTGCCTGGAAATAGTTTTAGGGCATTGCATCTATGTGATGCTGTCTGAATATGTGAAGTTAATACAGAGTAGTCTGGTTTTACATCTATTTAACATAAATACAAATGACTACTTCAGGTGCATACTAAGGAGAAGTCAACGTTAGATAATTGGTCTCTTGGAAGAGGGCTTTATTGCACCAGACAATAGAAGGTTACACCTTGTCTTTGCCTTTCACCTTAATAGTCCAGGCTCAAGGGCCTTTTGTCACCATTCATAGTCAAGGCACTTTTAGTCAACACATTGTTGTCAACACATAGTCAACACAGTTTTAAGAGACAAATTATGCAATCTGATTTAGACATCTAATTAGGATTTAATGAATTGTGCCACAGAAATGCCTATTTTTCTCCTTTGATTACTTCAGATAACTATTTCAGGTACAGATTATAGTGCAGACTTTTTGCATTTGGTAGAGTGGTATCACCCATTACCACTTCAATTTTTCTTTCTTTTTTTATTTTTTTTATTTCCTCTAAATAAATTACTGCCTATGAAATGAGCTGGGCTTATTGTCAATCGAGTTTTACCTCTTCAAACTGAGCATTTTAGACCACACTATACATAGTCAAACACACTCAGGATTGTCTAAATTCTGTTATGGCAGTCTCAGTGCTCATGGAGAGAATAATTCTGTTTCAGTTTGTTTGTTTGGGTTTTTTGGGTTTTTTGGGTTTTTTTAGTGTTTATCATTAGGGAAAAGCAAACAACTAGTCCTGGTTGAGATATTGTGTTCGGGTGGTGTGTCTTCTATCCTATAGCATCAAGGCTAGGAAATATTCATTCTACATGGGCTATATGAAACTTCAGACTAGTCATCTAAGTACTGAAATGGGCTTGATAAAAACAAAGTATTTCGTCTTCTGTCACAAATGCTTTAGTCATCACTTCTCCCATTCTTTGGGGGGAATTCAAACAAAATTTGCTGTCTTTTTCTATTAGAAATATAAAATGCAGCAGTCATTGTTTTGTTGGAAATTTTTGCCTGTTTTTTCCTGATGGTTGTTTTTCTTAGAATCATGTTGCATTCTTTACTTATCTTTCAAATTATGAGTTTGACTGTTTGGTTTAATAGGAGTATGGTGACTTCTTGAGTGAATTTTATAGCAATGCTTCTAATGTTTAACTGTTTCAGTGGATTTCCTAGCTTCAATTGCACACACTGTTTCTTTGAATACATCCAAATAATGTAGTATCTTGGTAGTTTCTTAGTTCTCAGCTGTTATACAATTTCATCTACTATAAGTCACATTATGGTTGCACAAGAAATGCAGTAAACATCTGTATTTTGTGATGGGAACATCTTTTGTTAAAGTTTGCTCAGAAAGCACAGAGATTCCACACTTTGCTGCATTTCTTGTCAATTTCAATAAGAATTTGAAATTTCATGATCATTCTGTCATATTTCATCAATCAAATAGATACGATATATGTGCTTTTGTTATTACTTGACTGTTTCAGGATTTCTGTAGTTCATATTCAATGCATTCCTTGTGTTCTTGGAATTCCTTTTGTTGATTTCAGTTATAGAAAAGTCTATGACATGCTCTAGAAATTTGTTTTTGCACATTGCATATATCTTTTTATATGTGAACATCCACAAGTGTATATTTACATAGGCAGCTATCAAGTGCAGTCTTAGTACAGATAATAAACTGTAGGGTTGTTAATCATGCACCCTTCTCAACTGAACTTTACTAGTCTCTTTCCTTCTATTACTACAAATCTCTGCTGTTAATACTAACAGTAATATTATTTTCTCCTTTTATTTATTTTTTTTTTTTTAGTTTTGCATATCAATTCTTCTTCCAAATGCATTATGGTTTGTGGGCCAGGAGAGAGAATGTTTGATCCAAAATTAGTGACAATTTCAGTGTCTTGCCCCTTACTGAAACCAACAAGTATGGGCTTTATATCCTGGGTTAAGAGTAGATTCTAGCTGCCTAGTAGATCACACACTTGGTTTAAGTTGTGGGAGGTTAAGATGCAATAGATTTTTAAACTACTTAATATGCATACAAAAATATTTTAAAGTTATTTTGGTATTTCTAAGCTATAAAAGTTAGCAGACTTCCTCAGAGGTACATACTTTTAAAATTGCCTTTATAGAAGGAAAAAAAAAGCTCTGTGGTGTGTTGCAATAAATTTTTGAAGATTTTAAAGCTAGCTTTTTTATATAAAATTCACATTTCCTATCTAAATGGTGATGTGTTTTTGTATGAAGGTTCTAATCTAGTTTTGTTTGGGAGAATCTGCATAAATCATGTATTGTTTCTTCATACAAACTCACACCAATGAAACCATCATACTTTTCATATCATGTATGGTATATCACATACATGCACGCTTACAGTGAGGTAGAGGATGATACTAAAAATCTCATCCCTCTAGGCCTGAAAAATAATCAAAAAGTAGAAGACACTTTTTGTGCCTTGGGAAAAACAGATCAAGAAATTAAAACTCCAGTCATTACCAATAACCTTAAAATGTATTTTAATGTGCTGCAGCTTCAGTTACCCTCAGCTGAAGCTTCTCTATTTTAGCTTACAGGGTCTTGTGACCTCAGCCCATAGCAGAGTTTCAACAGTAATAGCGACAACCATCTTGGATAAATGTAAGTGAATTTTTTCCTCATTTCTATAGTTTCTCTCCCTCACATGCACTTTTGGAGTTTTGTTTTTCACTCAGGATCTAGACAGTATTCCTGAGAACACTTCTGCTCTGTGCCAAGTAGTATGATTGACACAAAGTACAAGTAAAGCAACTAAGTGGGATTTCTTGCCTTTTAAATGTCACAGTATCAGACTCATCCTGTGCTTTTGAAATGCCAGTATGATGGCCATGCAAACTTTATTTTATGTGCAGATAGCTCAATGGTTGTTTTCATTATCAGCCAGGATTAATCTGCAAAAAGTGAAGCAGTACAAAAAGATTTTGGCCATATAATCTTGTTTTAGTTAGTGCTAAGGATGAAATCTAGGAGAATTCAGAAAATATTTTTCTATGGAAAGGTTTGCCTTCTTCAATGAGCTTTATCATTTCAGTTCTGCTTCATGCCAGATTGTGGTAATCCATTTCCAAATTTAGCTCTGCATTCACTAACTGTTGTATAAATCTGGGGCTGGAGCTGGAGCTGAGGCTGGAGCTGGAGCTGGGAAAAGCTACACATTATACATACTGCCTGTGTAACAACTTCCAGAAGTCTAAGTTAAGGAATTAAGGACATCTGCCCACTACTGATTTCTGAAGAATACCAAATACAGCAGTCATGCTTTTTTCAATAGTTATCATGTTGTAATGGTGAGACAAACAGAAGAAAATAGAAATAGATAACTCATTCAGAAAATACTGCCCTGTATGCTGATAGCCTGAAGAAGCTGGCATTTGGTAGAAACCTAGGAAAGATAGCTGGATTTAAACATTCTTTGGTATTTAGTTGTGAGTTGGCCTTTGTCTGAATTCACTGTTTCTGAATGAACCAACATCCTTGGTCTGTTAAATCACTGTGCCAACCCTCCATCTTCTATTTGTTCATACATCTAAATATATATGTAACATCATACCTAAAATTCCAAGGTTTTATTTACATGTAAATAGTTGCATTGTAGCCCTGTAGCTACAGTAGTACCTTCTTAATGACCTCAGCTAGCTAAGCACTTGATTGTTCAAATGCAGCCTGTTCTCTTCACGTGGGTTCATTGATGTGTCTGTTCATGAACTGTATGAAATGAAAGGCTGCACCTATGGAGCAGTTAAGGCTAAAACCAGCAGAAGTGGAACTGCCTCCATCCGTCCATCTTACAAACATGACCTTCAAAGACTGATACTGGGCTGCCTTGGTGTTTTACCTGCAAGCCTGTAGTCAGCTTAAAAAGTCATTAGAATTCAGATCTTCTTGCAAATATGTGGTTATGTTAATATCTCTGTAATAGATGTGAGACCAAATCATATATAGCAGAGCCTGGAAGTTGTGAGAGAAGTACTTTTACTGAAACCAGTTTATTATCTTGAATTCTTGAATTGTCTTAAACTTTAGTGTGCCATGTAGGTGGAAGTGAGCATCTGCACGCAGAAAGCAAATGATAACAGAAATATCATGCCTAGAATCTATTCTTTTTGACTAAAACTATATGAACAAAAAAGAAAAGTGTAAAAAATGTTGACTTGGCTACCAGTTCTAAGGAGGA
The DNA here is from genome assembly GCF_041296385.1 of Aphelocoma coerulescens. NCBI lineage: Eukaryota > Metazoa > Chordata > Aves > Passeriformes > Corvidae > Aphelocoma > Aphelocoma coerulescens. The sequence goes on along the minus strand of NC_091014.1, from coordinate 26,953,799 downwards.
ATATACTGAATTATGAAGAATAATTCCCAAAATTTCTCCGAGGAAACAGTTTAGTTGAAATCTGTGCAAACCCTGAGGACCAATGTCCTCAAAGGTAAAGTTGTTTCATAATAATTACCATAAATATTAATTTAATTTCAAAAGAAGAGAGGGTGTTCTTACATTTGGCATTGTAAAGCTGAGTTCATGAAAGAGCTTTGCAACCACTATCAACAGAAAGTATGTATAGATTTTGAATGTGTTTGAGGATAAAATAAAAGCTCTATTTTTGAGGAATTTCACAAAATCAGCACTCTAATGATCGCAGTTTAAAACTCAGTCTTAGCTACATGCTTATCAAATACCTGTTATTTTGTTGGAGCCATGTATGCCAACATAAATTCATTGCCACTACAAGCTCAGTCCTGTATTTGTTATCTTTTTGACACCATAGTTTGTGTGACACCTCTGTCCCATTAAGTGATGTGATCCTTACGTACAGGAATAATCCCCTGCTTTGATAACTGTCTCCATCTTGTAACAGCATCAAGATTATTGAATTAATAGAATGATAATGTGATTCCATAGATCTTGTTAAAACAGTATTCCTTTCATAATGGGTAGTTATAGTGTGGTTTATTTCCTATTTTTATTATTTATGTAGCTCTTCCAGTTGTCTCTGAAGAAGGGATACAGATGAAAGTTAAAATAATATGCTTATGTATTTCAAACTTCGGGGTTTTTTGCTAGAATATGTAGCATGTTTAGCATTTGATGTGTATATATAAGTAATGTGTAAATTATGCATATATAAATAAACATATGTTTAACTGCTATATTGGGACTTTAGATATAGCTCATAATTTAACACTTCAATGTGTTATGTGAGGACTTTAAAATACAGTAGAAATAATTTTGTGAAAATTATGTTACGGAAAGTGTGGTGGAGCATACTGGGAAGTTATACAATATGAAAAAGCTTGCTATAAAATGGTTTAAGATATTTAAAAGCCAGATGCTCACAAATCCAGCCTGCTAATCCTTTTGGCCCAGCAGGTATAACATTATGTACTTCATATGTAATAGTAACTTCTAGGAATCTCAGTGTCTTTTCTATGTCACACTATCATGCTGCCAAAAGTCTGCCCTAGCACAAGAGGCATTTGTGCTCCATAGTAAAAAATCTGAGAATTTTGTAGAGATACTGAAGTAGCAAAGGTACCCACAGTGCTGCAGTCATAAATATTTTGTTACATTATTCTTGTGGTTCTTCATAATTGTCTTTACATCCTCAACGTATAAAAGGCAAAAAATTGTTAGACTAAAGAACTATATCCATTCCCACAGTATATGTTGCTGCAAATATAGATTTTATTCAGCCTGCAATCTCCTTCCTTTTAATGTTCCATGGGCCCTGAAGTCTAGGTGGTTGGAGTAAATTGAGGGTTGTGCAGATGATTTTTTTCAAAGATCTATGTCCTCCAACCAGATTAATTTCCAGAACCCATGCATTGTGCTGTTACCTACAAAGTAACAGGGAGAATAGAACTGAGAAATGTTCATTTCTCAGTGCCTTTGCATCCTTAATTGGAAGATTTGGTTTGACATTATGCAGCAATTGGCACTGCGGTTTTCTTCAAAACTCATTCAAGAAATTGCTTTAGGACATCTCACACTGGGCAAAATTTAGCAGGTGTGGCTTTTGCCACTTGAATGAGTTTGCTGTTCAGAAACTCCCAGTAACCACTGGATTATCACTACTGACTACAAACAGATAGAGAGACAGATAGATGTGTATATATACTTTTTCAAAGCAGCCCCTAAAGCTTTGCTCCTTCCCAAAGAAAAGGTAAATAGTCAGCTTCAACCTCTTCAGCAACTCTATAAACAAGATGCCAACAGCATGTCCTCTTTTCTGTTACCTGGGTGTTCTGTCTGTGTTCTCCTTCCACATGTAAATCCTGCTCTTTGTGTTTGTTGCCACTATTTGATATTTATATAGGGTTCATAAAGTATGTAGAGAAAATAAAAATATCCAATCTAATAGTAATCCTTAACTGGTCTTTCAATCGAGCCAACCATTCTACTTTTCTTCTCCTTAAATATTTTTTTCTAGCCGTTGTTATGACTTGTAACAGAGTCTGAATGCCCATAATTTATAAAACTCTTCAGAGAACATAAGCTTGAGTTATCTTTACCAGATTGATAAAATTATATATTTTTGCCCTCAGGAGGGTTTTGCCATGGCTGGGAATAGTAAGTATTCCACTGAAAAAAGCAAAAGTGTAGTGAAAATTGTGAAATCTTTCACAATTTTAGTGTATCAGTGTCAGTAGGGATAAAACAGATCCAGCATTGAACATTTCATTACAGATTCATTAAATATTCCATTCATAACTTTTTTTATTGTGACTTTTCAGTACTAAAATATTCTGAAATTTATTATAGTAATTTTGGATCAAAAAAGATGGTTTTGAAGAAGTTGAAGCATTCCTAAATTTTCAAAACAACATTGTTAATATTATTTTTTCAAGGTTCCATAATGTCAGGTTCATCTCAAAGCAAAACTTTTGCTTTGGAGTTTCCTTCACTAATATTCTTATAAGAACATATTGGAAAAAATTATTTTAAGGGGAAAAAAAAAAACAAACTGAATTGTTTCTAAGCGATACTTTTAACCCTTCAGAATTGCATATGAATCACAGAAGTTGCTTTTCATGCTACTGACTAATGCTCATGTTTTATAGATCAGAACTGGATTGTTTTTCTGCCTATTTGGGCAAGAGCAAAACTTTGCTATAGGACCTACAAACCTAAGTTATATTTTGGTCTTGTTTTATGAAACACTAGTTTTGAACTTCTTGAACTTCTGGATGGAAAATACTTTCTCAGTTATCACTTTAATTTAAAGACAGGTCTCAGTCTCTTCTTACAGACTTGAAGAGCTGTGGAAGCTCTGGTAAAATGTAGGAGGCGGCACATGATCTTTTCATTAGTGTAAACACTGTATACACGTGAACTGTAGTAATGTCTTTTGTCAAGGAAAATATTCTGGGTCATGCAGTATTTAAATGAATATGTCTGGGTTTTGGTAAGCCCAGCTCTCAAAACAACCCTCATTCCTGAGGGAGGTTCTAGGGGCAGTTGTTGTTACTGTCAAACTTGTAACTGAGTTTAGATCACTGATGATTTCAGAGGTGGGTCAGGTGTTTGTGTACAAGTGTGCATTTTCTTATGTTTGTAAGATACAGTCCAGTGTAAAAAAAATACTGATAAGTTTTAATTGTTAGGGCAAGAATTCAGTAAGAGAGTAGTAGTGGAAAGCAAGTTTTAGCCATTCCATTCCAAAATACATAATTTGTCTGTAAATGGCATTATTTTTTTCATCATTAATTATATCTTTGCAAAACATTTGCATATTTTTATACTTGTATGTACATGTCCACAGATAATAATGGCTTTAATTGAGGCAGAGGAGGTTTGTGTTAAATGTCCAGTAATTTTGGGAAAACAAAGTAAGAAAGTGCTGGAATAGGAGGTGCTGTGGAATTCCCTTTGCTTAAGTGTTTTAGACAAATGTTTGTCAGAAATAAAACCATTTATTCTGCTTTTGAAGAGAAGGATGGGGTAGCTGCTTGCCAAGATATCTTTTTGTTCTGCAATTTGCGTAACAATTTTTTGTTAAGAAATACTTTTATTTCAGTTAATTTCTTTTATTAAAATTCAAATTAGATTGCTGTTCAATGCTTACAACTATTATGCCTATATGTATATTTAATGAACATCAGTTTGTGAGGTTTTGTTACGAGTAATCCAAATACTATAACGAAGAAGTTACATCTGTAATCGCTGAGTAGTTTCTAAAACCAAATAAAAGTGAAAGGTAAATAGAAGTTTGTACAGAAAATATTTTTAACAAAAGTCTGTGTCTCAGATGTTGCAAAAGGTTCTATACTTATCTCAAATTTACACAATGATGTAAGTAATACTGAATTTTCATAGACTCAAAGCTTTGTGTTAAACTGATTTTATGCCTAGAGAGACGAAACCAAATTTTTTTGAATCTATAATTTTCAAGGAAAGTGTGTTCAGAGAGCCTTGGAAAGTACTGCTTTATTAAATACTAGGCACTTGCATGAAAAAAGTGTTGAAAAGATTTAAAAGAAATAAGGACTTACAAACTTACTGCTTTCAAAACTAAGGGAGAGGTGTTTCCACTCACTTCATGTTGGGGCACTGGTTGCTCTCTGAGTTACAGGGAGTAAGGGAGTCAAATTCCTCCCCTGTCAGCCTGAAAGCAGGGAGCAGAACCAGCTGTCAGGGTGCTCCTGCAGCTGGGGGAGCCGCTGGCACTCGCCAGCCCAGTGCCTAGGGTGTTGGTATTGATCCAAAGCACAGTAGTTGAGAGAAAAGACTGAATTTCTGGAACCTGCTGGTTAGCCATCAGTTGTGATAAGTGAGACCCTTCAGTGCTGGTCCCAGCTGTGGTTTCAGGCCCTGCCCAGGTTCTCCCCATTCACTGGGCAAAGGGGAGGTGGGACATGGCCCTGGCCATTGCAGCCTTTAAATGAAATGCAATAAACCCCACTTCTATTTCTTTTCAAAGGAGTCAACATTTTCAGTGTAAGAAGTGTCAAAATATTTTCTTTTTTCTTATTTGCTTGCCAGAAATTTGTTTTTTTCTTTTCCTAGCAATATGCATTTTATGCGGTTTACATTAATTCAAACTTAGGCTGTTGTTTCATACAGTATTTAGTTTGAAATGTGCTGCTACTATTTTTGACTGAAAGGAGTTGTGCATTCAAAACGTTGTCCCTTGTAGGCTTATTAAAGCTCTTCAGTTCCCTATAAATGTTGCATCATAAGAACTTTAAAAATATGCATTCTCTTTAGTAGTCCTGGATATGCTGTATATGTTTTTTTTCTGACAAGCAGCATCCAATATATGGTAAATCAAAGTTCTGATCATCTTTTGAAAAGATAAATAATACTTTTAAACATATAGTGATATCCTTAACAAAAATGCGTTATTTAAGAAATATCAAAAAGTATTTTAAGGTTAATGAAGATATGTTCAAACAGTGAAATAATCAAAGTATTATCAATATACAAGACTGAAGAAAATACGTTGCTAGGTGCTGTACGATGTTTATGATTCCTCTTGAGAATGAATTACCTCAAATGAAGGTGCTCTGCCAGTTTTATTTAAAGATCCGTACTTAAAAATTACTAATTTTATAGCATATATTTCCTGTTTATGTGCCTGTCAGTTTTAAACAGCCTTTTATATGCAAATGCATGATGACAGTTCTATATTCTGTGTCATTTCATCACTAGAGTTTTTCAAGCTGTTGGAATAATCCCTTAGCAGATATTTATAGAATTTTTACTGTTATTTTGACAAATCAGACATTGTTATTAAAGTGATAAAAGAAAGTATTTCTAATACTTTTTGCATTAGAAGTGCTAAACTTTTTAAGAAAAGTTATGTATGTTTCCCAGTTCTATTTTAGTAAACCTTTTGCAGAAATTGTGTCTTTCTAGTTCCATTTTTTATGCTAAGGAAAATCTGTTCTTGGAACTTGTTTCTAAACAGGTGGATCACTAAAGATCCATCCTTATTGCTCTTTCAGTCATTTCATTGTAAGTGACTATAGCTAGCTGTGTGTTCCATTAAGTTAGCTCATGAATATCATATCCTTTGCCAGTGCTGTATGTGGCTCCCCTTAGAGACAGATTGTTTGCCTGTAATTATCAAAGCAAACAAACACTGGTTTGTTATCTGTAATATTTGAGGTTTGGAAAACTTGTTGCCTTTTCATGGGTGATATACTCTAAAGGTAACAAGCTTGGAGGATTTCAGCTGTATTGTCCATTTCAGTGCATGCCTAAGCAGTGTCTAAACATAGAATGGTTTGGGTTTGAAGGGACCTTAAAGATCATCTGGTTCCAACCCCCGTGCCATGGGCAGGGACACCTTCCACTAGACTGGGTTGCTCAAAGCCCCATGCAACCTAAGCTTTAACACTTCCAAGGCTGGGGCATGCACAGCCTCTCTGGACAGCCTGTTCTGGTGCCTCACCACCTCAAAGTTAAGAGTTTCTTCCTAGATCGAAAACTCCCATCTTTCAGTTAAAAGATGTTTTATCACTACCCAAAAAGAACACCGTAATTTCTAAAGAAACCTTTAAATTTGCTTCATCCCTAGGTAGCACTTCATATTTTGATACTAAAACTGTAGATTACGAACAAATTGAAAAACAAAATAAAGTATTTCCATAGTCTTGAAAAAAAACCCAAAACATTGGCAGGTGACATAGAAAGTCAGTGAAAGGACAGAGACACTCACCTGTGTCTAATGAAGGAGGTGACATTTCAGTAAATGGAAGGTACTTAAATATATGCTGTGTGTTGGCAGTCTCCCAAGACTGCTGATGGAAGTGTTTCTGGGGGAAGGATCAGTGTATTGAAGAAACTGCTGCTTTGAGCTGTGCTGTGAGAGTGGGACTGGGGACTGTCTTTAAATGCCTGGTGGGAGGCACCAGGATAGCAGAAGCTTTCAAACTATACCAGCTGCTGAAGCCATGGACAGCTTTCAGGTCTCTCCTTGACAGATACTGTGAAGCTGTATTTACCCCAGTTTATCTGCAGTTTTTTTCTGTATTCTGTTCTGGCTATCTCTGTGTTATTTGAATTAGTGGTGTAAATCTTCTGTTGCTTGAGAGCAACACATGACACACAGGACGAGTTTTCTGCCACTATCATCCTGGAACCCTGTGGCTTTTCAAATGAACTGTCAAAAAGTCCAGATTAATCTTGCCTAACTTAGGGCATTTAACTTTAGGTAGCCTTGTTAGAAGAAAAGTCAGTCTACCTGTGTCTGTAGTAGAAGACAGACACAGACATAGACAATGCTGGTTTTGCAAGGATGGGACTAGTCAATGGATTTGCACATTGTCTTCTGTTTCCTCTAGAAAGGGCCTAGGGCAAGCAAACATATCAGTAAGATCCTTAAAATGGTATTCTACAGACCCGGCCCAAGTCACTGGTACGTAAGATACTATGAAATTATCAGTGTTAGTATTCTAATGAGGTCCCTGTCAGGCTCAGGTATCTAATAGATTGCTTCATGATGTGACACCTTTGTGTATTCATCTGAGACAAAGAGAGGGAGCTTCTGCTGTGATACACTTGTGTGTTACAGTTTACATTTTCCATTGGATTTCATTTCATTCCATCAGTACTTCTGATTTCTATAAGCATTTTTCTCTAATAAAGACACTTAGAAAATTCCCTGATTGAAGTTGACCAAAATACACTGAGTTTTTATTCTGTTATTCACTTTCCATATTAATTATTTCTGAAAAGACTAAAAAGCATTCATACTAATAACCATGTCATTGCACACCAGGGCAGATCTGACCACAGTCCTGAAACACAGCATTTGATATACAAATAGGTGTGTTTGTATGACCAAACAGCAAGACAGGCAGCAAAAAAAATCAGAAGTGTCTACTCTGTATATGCACATGGCTTTTTTTTCTATAAAACAGAAAGATTTGAAACCCTCTTATTAATATACCACATCACAAGACCATGAAATGCTGCAGTGGTTTCTAGTTGGCTAGAACGTTAAAACACACCTTTGCATTATGCACCCAGAAGACACGTAAACAATAAGTACTGACAAATTGTTCTAAACTGCACTGCACTGTTTTAAAAGTTTTAATTAATGAAAGGCTCTTTTCAAATTGCTATAGAAGGGTCTCTTATAGAAAGGTTTGTGTAAATGTGAAAAAATACACAGCAGTTCCCTGGCCTGATGAGTGGTTTCTTGCCCTAATTCTGGCATCTCTTGACAGTGTCGGTCACTGTTTCAGTTTTCTTCTGCTGTTTTAACCTGTGGCTGTTCAGTGGGGAACACTAATGGTAATGGTTATAAATGAGTCAGTGACTGCATCCTTATTCTCTTTACAGCCAGCTTTACCCATTCACTGTCTCACTGTACACAAAATTATTTTCTTACAGTGAAGAGCTCGAAAGCAGCTTGCTTCATCTGCTCTGAGAAGCAGGTAGTTGGGCTACAGACCTGCATTTCATGATTGCTGGTATGGCCTCCTTTTATCACAAACTGATCAAAAGAGCCTAAAAGTGGACAGATAAGGGATTTTATTCAACCACCAGACAGGGAAATAGGTGAATTGGATTAATCTCAACACTTTTTGAAAGCCTGAGAATTGTCCACATGTCAGCTGCTCTTTGGGCCAAATGATAGTTTTTATTGCTTAAATTTGACTGAGATCCATTCATTTTACCCTGAGGTTGGAGCAACTAACACCAGTTAATCCCCATGCACTCCTGATGAATGTACATAAAGCTACAGAGTACTTGTCAGCCTTGACAGGGTAGATGGGGAACTATCCTATTAAAGGCTATTTTGGCTGAGATCAAAAAAAGTTTCTTTTTTCTCTATCTAAATAAGATACATAACATATGCTACTGATATGCCTGGATATTCGTTTTTCAATCTTCTGCACCTGCAGCATGCACCTTTGCCAAGATTTGAAGGAGAGGGGGCAGGATTTGGAATGGAAATCTTGGATGTGTTGCGTGTGTCCTGGGCAAGGTGGCAATGATACCCAAATCACTGTGATCCAGGTGGTGTTACCTTTCTATCTGAAACAGTCCTAAACTGGGGTTTTTACATCTTATGTGCAAGGGTTACAAGAAAGAGTAGCTCTGTAACCCACATGCTGGCCACAGTTTATGCCTAGAGTATGTTTATGTCCGCTGAAGATAGAAATTTCTGTCTGCCATTTGTACCCATATAAAGTTATTTTTATTTTGCTGGTGGTGATAGCTATATGTTGTTGCTTGAGAAATAGGGGAGGAGGGAAAGGAGTAAATATTTAGACTAGGAAAAATATGTTTTCAAATGTTCATTTTTTAATAAATATTGTCTTAATATCTAATTTATCCCAAGATTAGGCACAGAACATGCTAAAGTGCACATTTAGGCATATAGTAGCGTAGACAGATTTTACATGGGCATGCACAGCAACTGCAGAAAGCCCTGGCTCCTCCTGGGGATGGGGAACCAGTTTTTCTAAGCATCGTGCAAGGGAAAACTGCACTGCCTTTCCCAGAACTTTAAGCTCAGGGAGAAGGGGCAGAAGATTAAGGCGTAAAAGTGCCTCAATTCACAGAAAAGCATCAACCTAGACAGATGTGAATGTCTGGAAATGATACATATATCCTTTAGTCGGACTCTGGCTTGGGGATTGTGTAGCTTTGAAAATGATATTGCATAGATGCTGGTCATGCATGTTCTAATATTAGCAATCTCCATATTTCCAAAATAGACCCTGATTTATTCTCCTGTTTTTGCACCAGGTATAATGCTTCATTTTAGTTCCCTGGCTAGTTGGTGAAAAGAGGGGAACACATTTCAAGTCAATATTTCAAATATTCAAGATGTAGTTGAGCTCAATTATTTTCTGATGGTATCTGGGTTTGTGTTTACTGTTTAAAGACCTTTTTTTTGGGAAAGTGGAGTTGCCACCATTTTATATCTACACTCTTTCACACTCTTGAGCTTTAAGCTGGAAAATGGCAAAAGAGTAGTTCTGGTGAGCTGGGAAAGATGTTTCTCTTGGCTAGTCTTTACTTCCTCTTAAAGCAGAAACTCTTAGAGGGGATCAGAACAGTTATGCACTTTGTGAAGATCTGGAAATACAGATGAGAGCCTTCAGCCTATGCACATTTTACAGCATAAACAAAATGCAAATGCAGAAAATTTTAGGGAGGTGGTAATTGAGTTTCTTGGGATGGAGTTTGATTTGGCCACATGGAGAAAAGGCGTATTTCAATTTGTTTGGGTGCATTTTCTTGGAAAATTAGAGTATCAAATTAAACTGCTTTAAAATACAATGTGCTACTGGAGTTCCTTTAAACTAGTAGAAACCTAAGTCACTCAAGGTCAAAAGTGAGCTGCAATTTTCTAAGGCTGTCTTGTGTCCACTGAGAATTGAAACATAGCAACAGTAAAATAATCCCATCATAAGGACAGTATACTGAGTTTTTCAAATTGTTAAGTAAGATTAATAAAACAATTTATGCTATCTGATGTGTATACTAAGGACCATCTGTAGGTCATACAGATCTGATTTGAAAGCATACAAGATATTCCACTTCAAGAGTAATTTTAGTGGCTCCAAGTGGCTACACCTGGGTAGCTCTTTTCTTCTTCACTTCTGTGCGGTTCACTCACGCACTGCTGTTTTGTTCTGCTGTCTAAAGGAGAGGGAGTTTTCTCATCACCAAATGTAACATGCCTACATTGGAAGGTTCCTAGTGTAATTCATGGAGTGAAAGCTCTCAGAACAATTCAAAATTCAGGCAGAGCTCAATTTATTCAGTCTGAATTGCCATCTAAAAGAGCTTCTCTCTTTCTCTCTTAACTGTATAAATAGTATATAGACACTCCTAATTTATACTGTTAAAGTGGCAAGTGATAGTTTGCTTGGCTACTGGCTGCATACTTGCTGGCATTGTCTTGTCAGAGGGAAACAGAGCAGATGGATTGGTGGTTTCTGGTATCCAAATAGTACAATACTTCTAGAAAACTAATTTGGTTGGTTAGCTATATAGTCCTTGGTTTTTCTGTAGGTCTTGTAGTTCATTGTGAAGGTAATTTTTTGACACGTACTGTAGCTCTTTAGAAACTGGACTGAAACTTGAAGTATTACTGGCCATCAAATAGTTTCAGACATCAGTAATTCATGGGTGTCATTGATCTGAGGCAAACAGGTATTGTTGCTGTAGAACTTCATACCCCATTACTCACATTTCAGGTATGTAAAGCTTTACATAATGTTTGTTCTTGAAACACTTTTAAAAAGGAAAATAAATTTTAAGTTTCTGTTTTAATTCTCATTCCTGTACTATTTGAAACGCATGTGTCAATGAAGAGCTGAAGTATATGTTGCTGTATGCATGAATCAGCTGTTACCTTTGGTGCATGTTTGTATGGCCGGGTTGTCAGAGGGAAAAAGGCAGACTGTCTTCAACACAATATAGAGGGGTGTCAGTAGCCTTTGATCTTTTTGCTTATCCAGTTCATAGATTTCTGTGTTTCAAACTTTCAGTATTTGTGTGTCTGTTCATTACTGCTTCTCTGTGGAAAAAGTGGGATACCTTGGGCAAGTTCACTTCTTCCCAAGGATTCTCACTGCCTCTAAGACTTGAAAGTGCAATTTGCCGTAAAGCACTGGGTAACAACATAGAATTTGAAATCCATTACTCTGTACTGATAAGGTTTATCCTGAAGAACCTTTATGTACACTGACCATGGCTTGGAAAATGATATCACAAAATCAGAATGTTTTTTTTCATTCAGTTATAGTATATTCAGTGTAGCAAGAAATGGTTTTGCATGACAGTACACATGTAAATGTCAATGCATATGTCATTTACAGTTATCTGGGTGTTCTGTGAGATTCACAGTGATCATGTTGGAGAAAACTGTCTCTGTTACACTAAATAAAATGTGCTTAGTAAAAATTGCTAGCAATTTTTTTTCTAGACATATAATGACATGGTAAGAATACAAAACAAAACTACCAGAAACAAACCATTTCTCAAGCAGTAATATCTATGGGACAAGTGATCTAAATTGGTGGAACAGGGAGAGTTCATCACTGCACTGTAAAAGGACTTGAAATATAACCTAAAGGCAAGTGAAATACTGATTCCAAGCTTTGAAATAACAGCAACAAATTTACCTACAGACAGAAGATGCATGGAAGCAATAAACGAATTATACAAGTCTTACACACACAATCTGATTATTCTGACCAAAGTGTTAATTGGATCCTAACTGCCAGATCTGATATCTGTAGTCTTGTAGTGGGAACCTTTCAAAGTGATGAACTGTAATTCACTGAGCTGCTTGAAGCACTTGTAATTTACTGCATGTCATGCTATGAAGAGCCTGACCTAATGGACTTTACATTACCTGTAATGCTGGAAACCTTTCAATGAAACTAGTTGGTAAAAAATAATAGTGGAAGTCTATTCAGAAAGAGGGAACAAAACTACATTTTAAACACTGTTTTATATCCATGTAAAAAGTTGGTCATTAAACAAAAGATGAGCAACTCAAGTCAAATATTTAAACTGGAATATTTCTCAGTGGTGAGGTGTCCGGTAAATTTTAAATTAAGTAGAAGTGATTAATATGAAAAGAGAACCTGAGATAGTTCTAAATGGTGTGGAATATGTTGTGCTTCAGATGGTTGTGCATGAAATTCCCTTTCCTGAATATAATATGTTATAAAGTGTGGTTTAACGCACAGAAGGGAACCATTGTTCCCTTCTGCATCTTAAATCAATATTCAGAAATATGGAGGGAACATTTATCTATAAAAATATATTGCAGTTACTGAATGCTAAATAGAGTCCAAACTTAGCTGCCCCATTCAGTAGGTTGATAATCTGGCGGAAAGTAAAGACTTTCTTTTCCCGTAGATGGTGTTGGAAGGCAGCCATAACAAGACAGGTACAGTGTGCAACCATTGAAACAAAAGCAGTGCTATGAATGAGGTTGCATTTGGGCAAATTCTTATTCTGGAAAGGGGTTGGGGGAGCAGTGGAAGGCTATTTAGCCTGTTTGCAGTATTTCTGCCCAGTCTTCACCCAGTGATGCTCTTTAAATGGTGCTAGAAAAACTACCACTAGTTAAC
>NC_091014.1:26933577-26938577 GCF_041296385.1 Aphelocoma coerulescens | reverse complement strand
AGCCTGTATTGATTTTGACATTATTCTGCTATTATCATCTGTTAAGCATTAACATTTTACAGATAAAGTTTTGGAAAACATAAAGAATAAGGGTAAGATATTCAGTAACTTCTTTTCAGTGATTTTAGAAGTCTAATGAACAATGGTGCAGATTTGTTTGAATATGAATGTGCAGTGGGATGGAGTTTGACCTTCAGCTGTGATTTCAGTTCATCAGGATTAGTCAAGCTAGGCGATCAAGACTGCTAATGCATAATGATTTATAAAATGAAAAATGTGTAGTGACCATGCAAATGTTTCAGCTAATCAAAGAGGGGAACTTTAGCTTTGAGAAGAAAGAAAAACAAGGGCATGTCAAGGCCTAAACCAAAGATGTATGTAAAATAATCTGAGCAGCTTGATTAGCCAGAGTGAGATTAGAAGTTGCATTATTGGCCTTTAAACATATGGTGTAGCATATTATATATCACCTATAATCTCTACTACAGCAGGAGTACGGGCAGCTTGTTTTACACTAACTGTAAACAGAAATTACTTTAATCTTTCCTAAAATGTTTACATGTAATTGAAGAATTGTCCAATAACAAAAAAAAAGCTGTAAAGATAAAGTTCTGTAAACTAGGATTACACAACAAAGCACACTCTAATATATTAAATTAATTAAAATGTAGAGAGATTAATAATAATAAATTAAATTCTACTGTAAACAGGGAAAACAGGAGTCCTGATACACAATAGGTATACCTTTGTTATTGTGTTATTTTTCCTGTTGCATGCCTCCTAGGGTTTCTCTGTTGATAAACTTTAATAATTTGTAACAGAATTTATGTTTTCAGAAGCATGTAACCTTATCTAAGCTGCATAAAATTGGGCAGTATATATTGTCAGTGTAAAGGGATCATTTTGTATTCTTGTTCTCTAGTTATGAACAGCTTACAAATACCACTCAGTTTATTCTCAGCTCTTTCTAATATCATAGAACCAGGAAGATTCAAAAGGTTATTATTATGGTACACGTATACAAAAGCAAGAAGAGAAGGAATGCAGTAGTTTCTTCTTCTAAAATAATTGTTTCATACTGAACAGTCCAATCCTGTACTGCGTGTGGTTTCACGCCTACATTTATTTTTGAAAGGAGGATCCTACAGAAAGATTCTCCATTAAATGTTTAATTACACATCTTTCAATAAGCCAGAGAGACTTGTCTTACGGAACAGTTCCATTCTCAAATCTGTCACTTAAAATATGATGTGATTTTGGATTAATTAATTAAAGGTGGTGATGGTGACTTGTTTCCTCTGTCTGTAACAAAGAAATAATTCCTACCTACCTTGAACCAGCTCTGAATATGACTAATATATGTGATTTTGTGACTCTCCTCAAAAGCAGTGAAAACTAAGGAAATTTTCATTATCAATACCTGACTTTCAAAATAAAAGGAACTTGGATTAAAAATAGTGTGTCTTCTCTGGTTGTACTTGGTGAGATTGGTCAACACTTCTTGAAAATATGTGTGCAATTTTTCAAGGCTTCTGAAAAATGCAAAAGCTTTTATTGCAGGTGCAAGCTACCTATCCGTTTATGCCATTAAGAATATGATTTTTATGGGTAACATGTAAAATATAAATTTGTACGATTCCTGTTATCAATTAGCTCATAGGAACAATAGATGAGTGTTTAGCTGGCAAGCTTCTTTACAGCTAAAGCTGAATTTTTAATGTACAACAGAAGAGTGCTGTTAAATGCACAGCCTTAGTCTCTCCACTGTTTCTCTGTTAAATTGATCTGGGATAAACCTAGATTTTTTATTCTTGAAAGAAGTTCTGTCTTCATTTTTGCAGCCATGTTCATCTATCTAATTTCCAATATCAATGTTTTCATTCTGAGTCATAGCTTTAATTTGTAAATTCATGTGCAGTAATAAAGCAGTATACAGTTGTTCTTGCCTGAAATGCCATTTAGATGTGTTAAAAATTGTTTAGATATCTGTAATTTTATTTAGCAGGATTTATAAGATACTCCAAAGAAATGGGGAATAGCCTGCAACAAAAACATGAGAAACTTCAGAATATGATGGATCTTCCTTCTGGGTCCATCATGGAGCCAAGAGATGGGTGTTCTTCAGCAGCTGTCCCACCCATTGTGTTTTGCAGGATTGCATAATGAGTCATCTTCATGGCAGAGTTAGGAGTTCAGTGTCTTTGAGGATGCCATGTAACAAATAGGTTGCAGTCATACATCATGTTTCACTTTGTCACTTCAATTTTTCATGAGAAGTTTAACCAAGAACTTTCGGGTATTTGTGGCCCACTCAAAGGAACCACCCTTTCTCTTCACTGGGTCACTCTACATGAACTGATTTTACATGCATTGAGAGATTTCTATGAAAAAGAGTGAGAGATTGCCTCTGCTACATTTTTGTAAAATCAGATTAGAAATCTTGGAAAACACAGACACTAAATCAACAAAATATACCTAATGCATATAATTGGCCATAAAATAGCAGGTTTCAGATAGTCTTCCAACCCAGATAGCAGAGTAGCACTATGCCAGTAAGAAATAAAGTACAGTCTGGTGTATCACTGAAGGCTGTGAAATGTACCAATTTATATTACCTAATGACAATTAGAGAAATCTCTTTGCTTAATGTGTTCTGCTAATGTAAATCTCAAGCAGTTTTCAAAATGCCTTATCCTTTATCTGTGGGAAAGAATGTATGTATCAGGTATGATACACACATAAGGATCATCACATAAAATTCTTTTAAAGGCAATATTATCTATATAAATGTGTATTTTTACTAATGATCTTGACTGCCAGTTTTTTCATGCTTCTATTATCTTGAAAAACAGGAACTGTTGAAAATTACAGGAAAAACAAATTTTTTGAGAAAAGCTGTTAGAATGTAATGCAAAGCAGGTATCTCTCCAAGTATAAGAGCGTGTATGCAGTTAGGGAGATTCAGAGCAGATCCTAAAAAGCTAACAAAAATATGCCTGGTGAAGGGGAATCTGTATTTCAGACTAAGGAATAGAGGACTCTCGTGGTACCATGAGTGTTGCTAAACTTAGTCTTACAGACTGAAGTCTTTAGCACAGAGTATGAATAAATCAGTGACAAGTTACAGTTAGGTTGACTTTCACTCAGTTTAGATCAAAATATTCCTATTTTGGTACATATTTTAAAAAGTAAGCATGTAAGTGTTAGGAAAGTTCTTTGCAGGGTTTAAAGGTTAAAGGTAATGGTTTAATTGGGAAAGCATCCATCTTCCTCTCTGCCTTCTCATATCTGTGTGACATGTAGTAGTTGAACAGCATCACTGAGATATAATTGCTACAAGGAGACAAATTCAGATCTCAAATAAACAGAGGAAATTCTTGGTGACTTCTGAGGGAATTGAATAGTGACTCCAGTCAGTGAATTTTGTTCTTTGCTCCTGCCTCCCAAAGTTGTAAAAACCTGTTTGTCTTGCTTTTAGGACTTGCTAAACTTAAAATAAAACATTATTGTATAGAGGTGTGGTGTTTCCAGTGCTACAAAATTCGATGTTACAAAGTTTCACAAGAATTTATCCTCTGAAAGTTAGGTGTCTACTAAAAAGTGAGCATGCACTCCATGGAGAGAGACAGGCTCATTCCGAGTGTGGGCTTAGTTCCATGTTAAAATAAATGCCTAAACTAAATCAGATAAACTTTGCTCAGGATTTCTTTATTCTGTTGATTATGGAAGGAGTGCAGGGATAGATGAGCTTAAATTCCTCTCCACAAGTTTCTGAGTGGAAATCTGGTTTGTCTTTTCCATTTGTATTTTAGAGTAAAACCTTCAGAATTTTTATTCTTAAAATTCATTTGATGTTTGCAAAAAGATTATCAGACTTTTTGGTAAAGGCCGGTATGTTTACTTTCAGACTCTTAATTAGTAAGTGTTTTAAGACCATAGTTTATGCTGTGATGAATTGTGTAGAAAGTGGTATTCTGTGTAATATTATATGAGGTAATTTCTTCTAATAGTAAATTTCAGCAGACTTGTGTTTCTTTTTTCCTCTGTTTCATTTATACAAAGTCTTTCGGGATAGGTTCAAGTAATAGAAACATTAGAAGAGTTTTTCCTCTTAAAATTGGCTCGTGATTTAATTTATTAATAATAATATTATTTTTGCTGATTTACAGAAGACTGGAATGTCCCACAACATCTCACAAAGCAGTATTTATATGCCAGCTTGCTATTATATACAGAAAAAACATTTGAATTTTGCTGGACAAGCGAGTGGCTGCTTTTTCATGAGTGGAAAGCCTGGCTTGCTGACAGCTGTTTGACCGTGCCCAGGTTAGCTGGAGCAATGGTCTCACATTATGTGCCTGCCACAGCGCTCGACAAATACCTCAGGCTCTTTCTTAGGACTTTTCTCTTCTACATACTGAGTGAAACGTATTTGCTGTGTCTTTCCAACTCACACATATATTCCTGAGAACATGTCTGTATGTGGGTGTTTATGCATTTGCAGACACTTGATCTCAGTGTATAACAAGTGGAAAATAAAGCCATTTCCAAAACAGCACCTACTCAAAAATGCATTCCTTCAGTTTAGTGGAAAAACTAATAATCTAATGCCAAGGTTTCCCAACTTTCAGTTTTCAGTTAGGAATGCTGAGAACACGATTCTCTCTGCAGAGAGCAGGTGACTGAGGTGGCAGTCCTTGCTGTGTACTCTGATATGTCCATGACATTTTTATTCCTGTATAAATCAGACCTTCTTAAAGGACTAGCTGAGCAAGAAAGTTCTTCTTCTACTGAAGTGATGTATTATGCAAAAATTTTTTTAGGCTAAGTGTCTTTATTGTGGAAAACATTTACTGCTTAAAGATACTTATTTTGCTGTCTGCCTTAATCATATCCTTTGAAACAGTCTCAATAGATTTTTCTATTCGTAACATTATGACACTTGATAAGATGATTGATTATGAAGTGTTGAGAGCCCTGCCATGTGATCATTTATTTTT
>NC_091014.1:26921077-26928577 GCF_041296385.1 Aphelocoma coerulescens | reverse complement strand
ACTTCTGCTACAACAACACAGAAGAAAAACCCTTTTTAATAGTTCTTAGGAGTAAACAGTTCTTTTTAAGACCTTTCTTTTACTCAAAGAATTAAGTCCAACAGAACTCATGACAAAAAAGATTGATACTAAAGAAATAAGAAATTACAAAATTTTACAGTTAAAATATATACGCATTGTTATTGTTGAAGTAAATTAATCTCTTTTTTGCTTTTGCCTTGATGTTTTTTCACTATAGTGAATTACATACAAGTATTTAATTATTCTATTTTTAAATTAAACCTTCAGAATTGAATTAAGGTAATACATGCTGGATGTGGTAAAAGTATGTTTTTCTCCTTCTTCTGTGCTGCGAGAGATGTAGCATAGTTATGCAGAAGGATTTACATGTATAAGACAAATACTTTTATATGCATCCATTCAGATTTCTCGGTTACACAGATGGCTAGAACACTGAAAGTAACACAGGGGATTCGTGTTTGTAAATTATTGGTCATAGGGTCCTGTAAACCACAAATTATTATTGACAAAGGGTTTACATCTGATAGTGTGGAAAGATGTATCTTACAAGTACAGCTGTGAGGTTTGCATGTATAAACAGTATTTTATTCACGTATAGTTTCTGCCTTTAAAGAACAGGAATGTTTCCCATGTTTTCTTGATGGTCAGGTATCGCAAATAAGATGCAATAGGTGTTTTAGAATCTGTTTTGTGATCAGGTCTTCACTATGCCATATCCAAAACCAGTGGTTTGCTGTGAGTTACTTCCATGTATTGCTGTGTTGATGCTAGTTAAATGCAAAGAAACTGTAAATCACAGCAGTAAAAAAGCCCAAGCAAACTAAACAAACAAAAAACTACCAAAACCCCAAGTTTTGATTGGTCCATGTTGGAAAAGGAAAAGCTTGCATGGATGGCTTTTATAACTGATAGTTTTATTAAACATTTATTGAAACATAAAAATAGGGTAGATAGAGGTGAAAAGAGTTACAAAAGTAATATCAAAATCCCCAAATTCTTGGTGTTTGTAAGTTTCAAAGCAAATCAGTATTTGACCTTTTTATTATAGTCCATAATTTTTATTCCACTCTTGGTCCTCTTTTTGATCCTTTCCCCTTTAATATATTGTGGAGAGGGTATTTTAAGGGTTGTCACAACCCATGAAACTTTAAAACTTACCCTACTTTTGCATCCAGACTGAAATGTCTGTCAGCCATTTTACAAGTCTCTTGTAAAAAGAGAGTTCGACTTTTTTAGACACAGAAACCACAAAATTGCCATAATTTACAATTAATTACAAATCCACTTATTAACTTTATACTTTTTAAATGCCTGCCCTTAATCCTTTTATCCTAAAAGGCAGCCTTTCAGGGTCCTCCGAAGAAGTGATAAAATTAACCAGCCTGAGCCTAGAGAGAAATTTCTTTCTGATTTCAAAAAACGCTAGGTGAGCTAGGCAGCCTGGAGGCACAGCTCCATCCTCAGCAGAAGGCGCCGCCCCGCAGACGCCCAGACGGGCAGGAGATCCCTGTCCGTGGGACAGACCATTGCTGCAGCTGTTCCCAGCCCTCCTACATTCACTCAGCTCGTGGGGACGCTCTTACTCAGCTCTCAAATTTGATGATTTGATCAAACCTCAAATTTGAGGTTTGATGATCTCAAATGAAATTTCTGTCACTAGAAGATGTGATATCTGATTACCTAAACAGATGGTTTTATTCTTGGTTTTTGGTTTTTTTTGGGACAGAATTAGTTTATTTTTTCCAACAGGAGGAGGAAGGGAAGACTTTGAAGTAAATAATGTACTTTGTATATCATGCCACCTAAATGAATACATGATTTCGTTTTGATTTGTGATTACATTTGCAGGTAACTGTTATTTACAACACTAAAACGGGGTTTTTGCTGTATTGCTGGAACATAGCTCATGAACTCAGTCGTAATTACTTACCTTCATTAAACAATTACAACCAGTATTACCATCACTCCTGTTCCCCATCTCTCTAGTGCAATAAATTAGAGGTTGGCTTCTTTGCTTGCTTCCTTATATACAAATATGATATAAACTCCAGTTTAGGACTTGCAATTAACTCTTTTTCACTTTTTCCTTAGCTGAATTTGCCAATGGGTGTTGGTACCTAAGGTAAAGAAGCAGGACTCAAAAAAAAAAGTCTCCTCCACCCACTTTGTTTCCATACTACATCCAGATAAATTATTATCTCTGTAAATAACTATTAATCTGTTTCTTAATAGCTTTGAATACTTCATGAGATAGCTACTGAGAAATATTAAGGAACTTCCTGAGCTGTTTCAAAATTTTTTGTTGAATCTGTTTTAGTAGTCTGAGTTTGTATGTTCTCAAAATAAGACATTATCTAATAAACAGGTTTGCCAGTCAGTGAAAAACAGTCTTTACATCTTTCTACTGTATCTTACTTACCAAACAAAATATACTCAGTGAAATTTTTGAATGAAAAAAATGCTTTCTAGTACTTCTCAGGACCAGAAATGTGAGCTCTTTCATTGAAAAAAAAAAAAAAAAAGGTAATACTTTGATTCAAACAGCATCAGCATTTTGAATGTTTTGCATTCCAGCAGATCTAGATACCACGACCATATGTTACCTAATTTCAGTTGTTGAGATGAAATACAGAAGCCAGGTTTTAAGATACTTCCGGGCCAAACTATGTCAGGCTGAAAAACCTGGCTTTGAAATCACAAGGTCTCTGGGCTTCACATTCTTTTCTGCATTTAATCTAGTATTCTTCAAAAGTCAGATGTCAAACTTACAAAGTCTGGCAGTGACAGAAGGTGTATGTATTTCTGGTGAACTCTTCATCTTTCAAAATCTGGATTTCCTATCTCAGCTGCATGTTCGGTGGCAAGATAAGAGAATGCTCACAGCCCGTCTCTTGCCTGTGTTTTGAAGTCTTTACTTCAGGCAGAAGCATTTGTACTGTAGGTTTCCATGACTCATGCAAACTTGAGCCACACAACCCTAACACATATGTATGAATACATTCAACAAGACATTGCTTTTTGTGACCTAGGATGAATCCTGGAAACTACAAATTTCCAGGCTGCAAGTGGAGTAGAGAGCAAGTTTAAGCTCTTTTTTGTTTTATGTTTCTGAATTTATGGATTTATGAATTTATGAATTTATGTTTTACTACATGTTGATTGTGCTGGTAAAACAGCATCAGCTTTATTGTTGGCATTAATCCATTAATAACACTGAGCTCATTATATGAAACTCTTTATTTTGTTATATTAGTGGGGCTCTCTTTCATTTTATAGCTGGCTTAAGTCCTGCTGAGATTCAGCAGTTATGGAAAGAAGTGACTGGAGTTCACAGTATGGAAGACAATGGCATTAAACATGGAGGGCTAGACCTCACTACTAACAATTCCTCCTCTACTACCTCCTCCACCACTTCCAAAGCATCACCACCAATAACTCATCATTCCATAGTGAATGGACAGTCTTCAGTTCTAAATGCAAGGCGAGACAGGTAATTCTGATGAGATTTCAACTGTGCTTATCCTTTGACATAAAGCGGTTGTATAACATCTTAAGTCACATTATTTCCAATCAAAAAATAGCACTTAATTCAGGTTACTTAAGAGATCATGGAGAATTTGATTTTCCAGAATTGTTTATCATCAGGGCATAATTTTCAGTAATGATGTCTAATTGTGCAGACACGACAAAATTACCTGCGTGTGGTTTTATAACACATGAACTTATGGTAGTTTGGGTAAAAGTCAGAAATCAAGAATCAAGTGAGCTGGTGAAGAGCTGTCAATGGACATTTGTGGGCACTTTTGTACGTGCATAGTTTCATTCATATTTAGCACACCTGGCAGTCAGGCCCTTCTGTTGAATCACATTCCTGGTTTCATTGACAATGTATGTCTGTATGAGTTGTCGAGGCTGTAATTCAGTGCAAAGATTCCGTATTAAAAGTGCTTCAAAACAGTATATTAAAGCAGCTCTCATGTTGTTTGCTTCTTGTGAAAAGAACCACTGAATTTCCCTTCTTTTATGCATGACAGTAATGAAGTTGACATACTTCATACAAATTTTCAATGTTGTTAGTGTAATAGAGTAGAATTCCACCATGTGGATGAAGTTAAAATCATTTTTCTGACACATTGATAGATATTATTTACTGTTCCTTGATTTCAAGTAATGGATTAAATGCAAGAGTATGTAGTATCTGTAGCACTTACCAGTAAATATATTAGTGTAGTCAGGTATAGATAATCTCAATATAAGATGAAATTTAATTGTATCTATATAACCTATATATATTGTAAGTAATTTTATTTTCAAATACATTTTCTATTTAAGTAGTTTAATACTTATAATATGAGACAATGATTTAAGTGTCTCTCATCCTCATGTGACTGTGAGAACAGTTTTTCATCATTATTTTGTATTATTTAAAAATCTGAATATCTTTATAGTAGTACTTTTAGTTAGTATTACTTGTGGTTATATCTCACAGAATGGTTCTTTGCTTCAGGATGTTGCCCACATCCATGGAACAATTCCCTGAATTTCTTTGATAACTCATCATGGATGAAACTATTGCAGATGTTCCAGAAAAAGGCATGGAGTACAGCTAGGGATTTTAATGAGGCTAAATAGTTAAAGAAGGCAATGCTTGTGAACAAAAATATTTATTAATGGAAGCAACTTTATTTTTATACACATTGAGGAGAAAATTCAAATATTTTTTTGAACATTCACAATATTCAGAAATTCTGACTGTCAGTCTTCAATATTTATACTCAGAATTGATCAGTTCTGAGTGTATTTTTTATTATAGGTAAATGTTACACCAAGGTCATATGGCATAATTAGCATACGGTATTATACAGTCATCTTATTTTTTCATCCTTTATTAACAGTCATCTTTGGCTCTATTTCTTCTCTAATTGGAACATCATCTAGCCTTGGCAGTTGAACTATTCAATAGAACGATTAAATTTTTCTGACTGCTCTGAGCTAAATTGACCTGTTTTGACCTGTTTGTCACTGATCGTAACCTGACAGGCGCTAGCAGCCTCCAACGATTATGGCTTTTGAGATGAATCTGATGCCTTATTCTTTTGCTACAGCTCATCACATGAGGAGACTGGGGCCTCCCATACTCTCTATGGTCATGGAGTTTGCAAGTGGCCTGGCTGTGAAAGCGTTTGTGAAGATTTTGGACAATTTTTAAAGTAGGTGGATTTTTATTCATTGGTAGAAAATGTTCAAGGCAAGAGAAAGTGCAAGATGGCAAACAAAGTTTTACTGTAAACCATATCAGAGAGTTTTTTTGCGTGTTTCGAGCAACTGGATAATCGAGGCTATCGGTAGAGGGTCAAACTGTTATCCTTTCTTTCATGTCGAACACTTTTGCAGGCCTTTCAATAGCACAGTGTTTAATCCTCTTATTATCCTTTACTGAAATGGAGCCTCAGAAAATTTGAAGAGATGCTTTAGATTTTATATTGGATAGTAGGAGTATGAAAAAGCACATTTTAAATTCTGACAGTTTGTGTGAAGTGGGAATTACTGTGTATAGTATAAATAAAAAAGCACCGAGGACTAAGCATGACCATTTAACTCTTACTTGCTAATCTGTTTTTGCTTTTGTTCTTGAATGTGCACAAGATACATAGAAAAAAACCCACAGTGTACAGGTGGGTTTGCACCTTTCAGGACTGAAAAGTGATGTCAAAAGTTTTCCTTTTTCAGTATTTGGTTTAGCCAGCTATTTTCTAAATCAGAGCATTTAGGAAATAAGTGACACAGCTTTTCCTTTTCATCTGCAGCTTCAAACTGCAATGGATTTCTGCAGTTTTTCCTTTTTTTTTATTTCAAAGTATTTACTAATATTTCTGTATTCATCTGAATTTTCAACAACAGCACTGATTTGCTACCTATGTACATTATAGACTGGTCTTTGTTAGAAGAGCCATACTCATTTGGCATGCAATAGATCTTAATGGAAAGCTACAGATAGGCTTATATAGATGAGTAACTTCAGGGGCTGAGACTCTTATGTTGTCATGGTGCAGCTAACAGGGTGAATGAACTGTTTCATGCTTCATCAACAATTAAGTTAATTAGCTCATTTGAAATTGCACTGCTTTGTTGCCAGGATGTTGGCAGAAACATCAAAAAGATGTGTTTACAAATGGCAAACTACAGGGTATATAACAGAAGCACCTTAACAGCAGACCATAACTACTCAGTATCACAATAACTTTTATAATAGAATTATAGCAATACTATTCATAAAGTATTTGCAATGCTTTCTCTGTCTTTCAGTTTTTAATTAAGTAACTTACACTGACTTGCAAATTGTACATAGGTATCACTCCTGACAAATTTTTGTTTATTAGAGCATTAAGTGGAATGTCAAAACAATGGCTTATTATTAAAAAAAACTGTATAGGATTTAAAATAACCTAATTAACATAAGTTTGTATTAAAAGGAAAATGAAATCTCCCAAATTCAATGTAGTGTTCTAAGTATTATTAATAATAAGAATTTAAACTCATTTAGCTTAAGCATTTTCCTTTTAAAGAAAAACTACATTTCCTGAATATGTCCATCCATCTAGCCTATAGTGATGCTAATTCTTTGGGCAGACTTTGCACATCTATTATGTCAGGTCTCTTGTTATAATCCATGATCAGTAAAACCATTTTGATTAAGGCAGTGTAGTGCTAGGTTTACAGATGCTCTTCCTTTCCTGAACCAAATAACCCTGGAAAATGTGAAAGTGACATATAACATCTTGATAATTCTGGTGTAGAGCCAATCAGGGTTTACAGCAGTGTCATGGCTTTTTGTCCTGTACGTCAGCAGAAGATGTTTGAGAATATTTTATTACTTCTTCTTTTCATTCAAGTCTGTTTACTCTGCCCTTAAAACAAATAAGAAGTCCTGATGCTGAATAGGAGAGTTTGTTTATGAAATAGAAATATTCCTTCGTTTTACACTAGCGTTAAGATGGAAATCAATACATAACCTTGCATTAGATTCTTTAGTACCTTTTCATGTTCACACTAATGCAAAATCCCTATTACAATTAAAAAACATTTTCTTTCAATTAAATATCAACTTTTAGTCCAAAGATTGACCACTTTTCCAACCCATTAACTTTATAGGGGATGACAGGACTAATGGCTGTAGTTTTCAAGGCTTTGCTCTTAGTCTAATCTTTGTTGCGATGTTTCAGGTTTTCTGACTTGAAACAATATGATACCTGTGTTAAGAGAGTTAATGCAAGTATATTGTACCTAAATGAAATATTAATAAGGTACACTACCCCAGTCTAGTAGTCTGTATTTCTGTAATATGCTTATGACAACTTTGAAGAGTGCCTGGTTTATGAAGTGAACTGCAACTTCTGCTCAGAAAATGGTTTACCTCGAAACTTGATCTGAAAAACAAACAAGCAGAGGCTCCAAGAAGGATTAGGACAGAAAACACCA
>NC_091014.1:26911077-26916077 GCF_041296385.1 Aphelocoma coerulescens | reverse complement strand
GATGTGTGTATCTCACCATTTTCTGAAGATTACTGTGTTAACTCTCAAGAAACTTGCAACATACTCCCAAGTTACCGTGTAATCATATTGAAATTACATTACACTGGACTTTCTTCTCCCACGCTGCATACTGCTGTTACATTTAAAGTTCCTCAGGGCAAGGACTATGTCTGTATCTATTTTATAAGGTGTTATGCAAACACATGATGTTGTAATAACTAATAAATAATCATGAGCATGCAGTAGCCTCAAACTTGGGCTGGGAGATCTTTTATACCTGTACTCTTGCTTACTCTCGTGTTTTCCATACACAGGTGAGCATACATGCACGTGGAAGCACAGTGTACTGGTGTGTACTGGTGATAGTGGTAATGATGCAGAGCTACAGTCTGTCTTCAGACCTTTTTCCGGCAATTTTGTACCCAATTAACTGAATATTAAACCATTACATTAATAGGCCATGCACTATCATGCCTGTGTAATTGAGGGAGTAAAATTCTTCTGAATCAAAATTTCAGAAAACAAGTGAATAGTATGTTCTGAGCAATTACCTGCTTTTTAAACTGATTGTGCATTTTCACATCAGTGGGGGGAACGAAGTCAGTTCCTTTGAAAATAAATAAATTATAGGTTTTATGACTCACATAAAGGAAATGTGTCCTTGGTGATGCTTGAATTGAGCACAAACTACCAAACAAGTTACACGTATATTCTTATAGAATTCTATATTAAAAGAATGAACAAAACCTTTCCCGATTACTTATATCTCTTCTCCAGCCATGCCTGTTGCAAGAATAGCAGAACATTTTGCTCACCTGAAAACTCTATCATAGGGTCCTAAACCTGTGAAGTCATGATTTAAAAGACACAAGTGTTAGTAGAAGTGAGATACAGTCCCTCTATTTTTCCACTGTTTCTGAAAAATACGTTTTCCCCATATATTAGCAATCAAATGACTACACAGTTCTCTGATTCATTCTGCTAGAAAAGAAGAAGAAGATACATTTCCTCTGTGGTATAGATAACTTGGTTCCTGTAACCGTGAAACCATCTGTGATTGTTGTCTCTGCAAAGCTTACCCCTCATGCCTACAGTGGAAATAGCCAGTAAATCCACATTCAAAGGCAGAACTCCTTTGCTCCCATTTCTTCTTTAGCCTGATCCTTATGTTTTCTTCTCCGTGGAGCAGGAAGCCCACTATTAAAGCTCCAGAAGGGACTTCTTTGATCCTGTAAGAGAGAGAGAAGAAAATGAACACATTGTCCTTCAAAAAACCATTATTAATTGATCTTTGTAAATTTATGCTCAGTTGAAATGTCTGGGGGACAGCCACTTGGGTCTGGGCTGAACTTCAGTTACAGGCAGCTGCTCACCAAGGTCCTCTTTCCCTGATGCAGAGTGTGTTTTTGTTTTGTTAAGCTCACATGTGTAGCCTAAACCTCTCCCAGGAAGCTTGCTGTGCTAGTAAGGTGCATAGCTGGGCCTTCCCCTGCCTTTACCTTGCACACTTTTCTTCATACTGGTGGGGACAATCACTTCCCTGATCCTTAGAGTCTACTTCTAGAAACTCCATTAAAATTTGGCTCTTCCCCTAGAGCTCTTGGGGAGGGGTAGTGGATGTTCTATTGTTGCTTAATGATTAAAGAAGAGCAGATAGAGAAATCTTAACAAAGTCTACATTAATTCTCAGTTGTTCAAGCAGCCTAAAAGCAATTATACCTTTTGGAGACTCATTCTAAGGTGATTCTCTTCATCTGCATCAGCAACAGGGAGTGGAAATCAGTTCAGTCATTCTAACAAATATTTGTAAAGGGTTACATTGGCTCTTAGATGGAATATGTGACCTGGGAGATAAAAACTGGGTATCTGACAGTCCTCACTGGGAAATTAGGTAGAAGTAAATGAAATAATCAGTTTTGTTATTTTGTATTGTTGTCTGTACTGCTTGCTCTGACTAGGTCTTTTTGTGCAATTCCCATTGGAACTAATGGAAGCCATATGTGCAGGAGAGAAAAATGGACCCATAAAGATATTTTCCTCATCTTAACACTGTCTTACTTCCTTCTCTAGGCACCTTAACAATGAACATGCATTGGATGACAGAAGCACTGCTCAGTGTCGGGTGCAAATGCAAGTGGTTCAGCAGTTAGAAATACAGGTTTGTTACATGGATGCATTATCCTATTACTTATTTACTGTTAACCTAAACTAAATTGAAAACACTTGCCTTAGTGACTCTAGCTTAAAGACATTTGTTTCTTGCATTAAATTTGTTGATATTAACAAACAAGTGAGGGTTTTTTACTTAAAGATTTTTTACATTATAAATTATGCAATAATTATCTAACATCAAGATTATCTACAGTATTTTGCTTGAACTAAGACTCTAATACTATTCATCAGGAATGAAAAACGCAGTCCCTGGAGCAAAAACTGGGTCCAAGCTATTTTCAGTTTTTAAAATGCTGGGTCAGGACCCCTCTTCCTTCTTTCCCTTCTGACCCAGTGGTTTTCTGTGCTGTTCTGTGGGATAAAAGAGTAGCAAAGCATGTCTCCACCCAAAATGACTCCCAGCCTGATAGGGGGCATTTTTCTGCAAGCAGAAGGTGTAATGTCAAACCCACTGAGGGAGGTCCCCAGGGAGTGCCATGCCTCAGATCACAGGTCTGCAGTACCCTGTGCATGCTCTAACCATTAGAGGTCACTGCATGTATGTGAATGCTCCCTTCTGTTTATGCAGGGAGTGATGAGTACCCCGGGGTCTCCCAGTATTGTGACTACACCTACCAGGCTACTGAGTTTGGGCACAAGCCTCAGGGGTGACCATGCAGGACACTTGCACTGCACTGTCTCCTCCTGCCCACACAGCAGTCAGGGGGGGAATGTCTCAGCAGCCCCATCCCCTCTTAGGACTGCTCAGAGGAGGTCAAGGGATGCAGCCAGGGACTAAGATTTTTGTCCCTGTTTCTTGCCACATGTGGAGAAAGAAGGATAACAACTCTCACCTTTCTCACCTTTTTGGAATATTGTCTCACAGTTCTCTTTCATGTAAGAATACTTATTCTTCTTTCAGCCAAGGCAAACTATTTGGGTCTTTTTTACTTTAATACTGGCAATCCAAAACAACGAGAGGAGCATGCAATAATGTAATTTATTTTCATTTCCCTTAAAATGAAAGATTTTTAAACCCAGGTAAAGCTTCTATTTCTTTTATATTATTTACAGGATAGTGTAAATTTGTTACAGGTTTGTTAGGAATTTATGTCATGGCAAATGCTGTCTCTAAATTGTCACACACATAGTATGAAGCCACACATAATATGAAGAAGAAACCTTCTTCCCACCTGTTGCCTCAAATATTCTTTAATTGAAGATGCACTGATCAAATTATATCCAGCATACTCAAAATACCTGCAGTAATAAAGATAATTCCCTCTCTTAAAATTACTTACAAGTCATTTTCCTTAGTCCAGTCTCAGTCTACAGGTGTAAGAGCAAGAAATCTCTGGAAAATGGTAGTATTAAACACCAAGTTTAATTCTTACTGCAGTTAATGTTGAAATCATGTTGTAGGTATCCAGAGCCAGATCACTAGAATAAAATTTTGAACATTTCTTCTCGCAAGCTAGCTTGTGAAAAAAGAAAAAAATATTTTCATGTTGTAAAATATATTTCTCTCTTTTATATTCTGCTATTTTTATCAACAAGTTGCATATTTCAAACACTTCCTCGTCTTTTGTTTTTTGCTTTTAATTTGGTAGCTTGTTCAAATCTGAAGCTACAAATATTTACATAGTCTATGATCAGAAAATGGTATCAGTAAGGAAAAAGTAGAGGTTTAAGTAACATGATGTTTTTTAAAGGCAGTGTAAGGGCTTCTTAAGAACTGTTTACCATTTACAAAGGCTAGGCTGTAATCTAAGAGTTGGAGTGAAGATTTAGCTTGCGGTGTGACCAATTATGCCATTTTTTGCTTTGTCTGACTGCCAGTGAAGTAGGGTCCATCAGTTGTAATGAGACCCAGTGCAGTGTCGACGCCGACTTGATGGCAGAGTTCAGTGTTTCACACTGCCTGGGCTCTGTCACTCTATTGAATTAGATTGATGATGGCAGATTGCAGGGGGCACTAACTGGACCTCAGTGGGAAAGGATGAAGTGTGTAGTCAATCCTGGCAGGCACTGTGCTTTGAGGACCCTTCACCCCTTCACAGCTGTTGGCACTAGTCCATTGCTAACAGTGTCCACAGGACTTTAAAGAGACACTATGGGCCTTCTAATTTATGGTCTTAGTAACTTGTTACTGTCGAGGCAACTGTGACCTCAATTCTCTTATTGACAAAAAGATGAAGTGCTATTTGTTTTCTCTG
Source organism: Aphelocoma coerulescens (assembly GCF_041296385.1). NCBI lineage: Eukaryota > Metazoa > Chordata > Aves > Passeriformes > Corvidae > Aphelocoma > Aphelocoma coerulescens. Next base: position 26,911,710 of record NC_091014.1, on the reverse strand, counting down.
ACCTTTTAACATATGAAAGGCTATAAAAGTTTTTGTCGGCTTTTTTTTCCCTTCCTTTCTTTCTTTCTTTCTATGCCCAAAGTTGCATTTCCTCTTAGATAAGTTTCTACTGACGTAGACTTTTATATGCAGGAATCATTACACCAAGACAAGCTCAATGATAAGATGTATCACTGCAGTGAAATAGCTGTATCAGTCATTTCTAAAATGCTTCTGATCCCACTCTTTCTTAACAGCTTTCTAAAGAACGCGAACGTCTTCAAGCAATGATGACCCACTTGCACATGCGACCCTCGGAGCCCAAGCCATCTCCAAAACCTGTAAGTGCATATTGCTTTATAAACAGTAAATAGGTCTGCGAATGTAGCAGGCTAAGAAAATGAACAATTTAGTGACAGTTGGAAAACAATGAGTGTGATGAAAAATATGGCAATAAAATGAAGGTAAAATGCAATATCTTGTCAAATTGCATGTTTCTTTAAAAGTAATGCTATCTTTTGCAATATCTATCCAATCTACACCATAGGTGACACTAAACAAAGTACACCTATAAGTGTCCAAATCATTGCCTTGAGACTGGAACTAGAGCGAATATTTTTTTGTGATAGGTTTAGAAATATTAGAAGGCAATCC